>NC_143516.1:30089475-30381975 GCF_031878675.1 Megascapheus bottae | reverse complement strand
ATTTTGGTTAAGAAGTCTGTGGAATTCAAACCCAAAGTTAACATCAACAAAAAAAACCCAATTCTTCCTCCTTCATTTTGTAATTCTAATTTTGGTAACTTCCTAAACATGTATTGTAGGGTTGTGATAGGTTTTTAAAACATTTTCTTCAAGTATATAGCTGATATTATTTGTCCTGACTCTTAGTTGAGGTATTGTAAACTTGATAAAAATGCTTGTATGCTGATATGGCATACAAGTTTCATTTCATTTATTCATTGCATTTAAAATAAACAATTTGGACATAGTACAATGCATATATTTTCAATGCATGTGATACACAAGTAGATCTAAGACACTACTCACACCATTCTCAGATCTTGATAAAAGACGAAACATTCAGGAGTTGGCTGAATTCTGATTGCTATTTTGACTCTCAGATGTCCAAACTTGCTTATTTACTGAGCTTTTTAAATTGACATCTAATACTTAGATGGAATTATTAAACATGCAAACTGTCTTCCTGTGTGACTAAAGTAACCATCTGCCTCATGATATATAACAACTTTCTTAAACCTTATCTTTTTTCTATAAAATAAGCATTTTGAATGGAAATACCTAGAATAAAAACTGAATGATCAATGAGAGTGTGAAATAAATTTGAATGTATAAGCCATAGCTCAGGCAGAACAAGAAAATCAAGGAAGTATCACCAAACACACAGTGTGTCGTATTTCTGACCCCATTAATTTATACTGCTAAACAAAATAAACTCTTCTCATCTTCAAAGTGCTCATCAAAGATAACAAAGTTCAGTGTCTTAGTGCTAGGAGGATTCCCATTTTCTGCTGAAGAAACTAAAGAGAAAGCCTAATGCTTTTCCCAGACTTCAGTTGAGCTTTGGCAATGCCAGGATTGAAAAAAGGAGCCAAGTGCCGTCTGTCAATGCATTTCTTTCAATGCTCTTCCAAGGGTGACAGATGAATCATCAGCCAGTGAGACCTGACAAGCTAGCTGCCACATGGAAGTCAAGGGGTCTGGAATTCTCTCAGTCGAGTTTGTTGGTCTGTGTGGGTAATACACAGGATAGATGAAATTCAGTGCTAAGATAACACAGAAGTCCAACCCTGATGGAAGAAAACAAAAAAAGTACAACAACTACAAACCAAAAAAGAAAACCCAAAACAAAATACCAAGCTGAAGACATTGGCAGTGCCACATAGAAAAGTCCAAAATAAAGTCATAAAAAGAAAGATGATCCATTTGGAGGATTACACAGGAATTACAGGCTTTCTGTGTCCTGAGGAAAGAGGATACTTCTGCAAACTACATTCAGTTTCCGAAGGTGACTTTTGGGGGACACTTCCTGATTTGATCTACATGAGCAGTTGCTTTTTCCCTCATATTTTACTGTTAGTTTGCACCCTGGTATGTAATATGGCTTACAAACAGTATATTCACTTTAAGTTTAAAAGAATTTATTTATATATTTTTATGTGCTTGTCCTGGCACTTGATCACAGGGCTTGGGCACTGTTCCTGAGCTTTTGTGCTCAAGGCTCATCTTCTATCATTTGAGTTACAACTCTACTTCTGGCTTTTTGGAGGTTCATTAGAAATAAGAGTGTCACAAATTATTCTGCCCAGACTGGCTTCAAACTATGATTATTACATCTCAGCCACCTGAGTAGCTATGATTAGAGATGTGAGTCACTAGTACTCGGTGAGTTAAAAAAAAAAAAAAAAACAACAATGTCTTAAAAAGTAACTTCAGCCAGGCATGGTGGCTCACACCTATAATCCTAGCTACTCAGGAGGCTGAGATCTGAAGATTGCTGTTCAAAGCCAACCCAGGCACTAAAGTCCTTGAGACTCTTATCTCCAATTAACCACCAGAAAAGGCTCTGTGGCTCCAGGGGTAGTGCCTGTATCCTGGAGCTGAAGAGCTCAGGGATAGAGCCCCACAACTGACCCCCCCCCCAAAAAAAAAGTAATTTTAAAAAGAAACTATACAGGCCGGGAGTTTGGCCTAAGTGGTTAAAGTGCCTGCCTAGCATGCACGAAGACCCGGGTTCGATTCCTTGGTACCACATACATAGAAAAAAGCCGGAAGTGGTGCTGTGGCTCAAGTGGTAGAGCTCTAGCCTTGAGAAAGTCCAAGGACAGTGCTCAAGCCCTGAGCTCAAGCACAGGACTGGCAAAAAAAAAAAAAAAAAAAAAAAAAGAAACTATACAGTTTGTAGCTGATTGGCCCCAGGGGCGCTTCAGTGATGGTAAAAGGTTTTTGCATAATGGACATTCAAAGGTCCAGGGCCACATGGTACAGCCCAACGTCACCTTCCCATGTCCTTTACAGCCTCTTAGTCTTATAGAGAGAAAGTTAAAGTGAATTATCTTCAGAGAGAAACAAAGTGAAGATTTCCTCCAGAGTTAGAAAAAGTTGAACATTTTCCTTGGTGTTTTTTTTTTGTTTGTTTGTTTGTTTTAATCTGATTAATAAGAGATGAAGTTGCACAGAAGTTTCTTCCCCGGCTGGCTTCAAACTTTAGTCCTCAGACTTCAGCCTCCTCAGCAGCTAGGATTATAGGTGTGAGCCATCAGCACCTTGAAGTGTGTGTGTGTGTGTGTGTGTGTGTGTGTGTGTGTTTAAAGGCATTTTAAAAGCAATATACACCAGATCTCACATAAATGTTTCCTTTGCTTGAATTTGTAGAGTAAAATTATTCAGACACTGTTAATTCTTTTTTAGCTAAAATATCCAACCGTGATTGCAAGTTTCTTGATGAACGATAACAAAAGTTACCAGGGAAGACAGAGGGTATGACTCTTGTCTTTTTGGTATTTTCCTAAGTTAACAAATTGAAGCATGTGAAAAGCAAGCGTGTCTTTGCATGGACTACAGGCTTAGGAAGAGAAGAGAGAGACTTGGACATATCACAACCTTTCTTCCCCTAGGGCACACATAGAGCCACTGGACCTTCTTGAGGGAATTTCTTAAGCTCCCCTTTTGAGAATTTAGTGAAGAACATCAGCTGTTTAGATACTTAAGAAATAAATGAGAAATAGCAAGAGTTCTTTCTCACTGCTCTGTCTTGGTGAACCAGCATGTTGCTCTGAGCTCTGTGCTGTCGCCTCTTTAGAGATGCTGGCAGGAGTCAGAGGATCTCCCGTGGAGGAAAGCCAGCCATTGACGATGCTGGTGGTGATGAACTTTTCTGAGTCTCACAACCCTGGCTTGAGCAGCACAGGTTACCAAGATTATTGCTCCAAGCCAGGCTTCCTTCTGGAAATACAAATCACAACAGCCTTAAAAAAAAAATCCTACATGCTACTGAAAAGCAAAGTTGAAGAGAAACAAAGGGAGAGAAAGCCACAGGAATGAGGACACATACTTCTGCTGATACCTGCTGTCATGAGATGCCAGCTGGTTTTGATTAAAGATGGTGGAAAGTATGTGCTAACTGGTATTTTTCATGCTAACATCAAATCAAAGGTTCATTTCAGTGTTTCTTGAAGATGGGTGGGTGTCTGGTAGTCACAAACTAACGTCCATAAGGTTGTGAGTGCCCAGTGAGGACACCATGAAAGGGGACGTGGGGAAATGGAGTTTATGCATGGACAAAGCAAACAGGCTGCTCCCCATGTTACAGGGACAATGAGACTTGTTAGACTAGCTGACATACCATTTCCTGAGCTGGCACCATTATGTTGCTTGCATTCAGATACAGCACAAGTAAAAAGCTTTCCACCATCATAGGGAGAAGCTTTCCACCATCACAAGGGATCAAGGTAACCCTCTCCCAGGTCAAATGTTTATTCACTGAAGTGAAAGCCTTGACCATTCATGCAAAAATCATTGTACTGAGAGAAGGAATGATGTCTTCATATTTTTCTTAATTTAGAAAGATGGAGTCTAATCTCTTCTATTTCTTGACCTAAAATTAGAAGATTTTTTCTCTAGTCTTGGGGCTTGAACTCAGGGCCTGGGAACTCTGCCTGAACTCTTTGTGCTGAAGGCCAACACTCTACCACTTGAACTGGAGATGACACTCTTATGGATTTTCCTGCTCAGGCTGGCTTTGAACCCTGATCCTCAGATTTCAGCTTCCTCAGTAGCTAAGATTAAAGGTATGAGCTGTCTGTGCCCAGAAAATAGTTCTAATAAACCAAGCAATCTAAATTTCTGTCAAGATTATCAACCTGATAGATCCAGATATTGGAAATGACTCTATTGTTGTGTTCAGATTGCTTTTTTACAGTACCGGCTAATAGGAAGGAATGTGTCAATTGGTCCTAAAACTAAATCTTACATTGCATTAGACTATTCCTGTGTCTGTGGGGATTTCATTTGAAATATAATTTGGTTGTTGTGTACAACAAATAATTAATGTTATATAAATTGTATTAATTGCCTTCAATTTAGAAAAATTCCTATTATTGTGTATATTAGTTGTAAAAAGGGGTTTTCATTGAGACATCCCATATATCATACTCTATCAAACATCTCATCACTCTCCTTCATCCCCATCTTCCTTCTGAAAACAATTTAACAGGTTTCTGTGTTCTGTCTACACACATGTCCCCAAAGTATTTCCGCCAGCTCACCTTCCTTCCTCTTCCTGCTGATCTCTACCCCCAGCAAAGCTGATTTCTATTATTTATACAAAGGGATTTCACCATATACTGCCATCCTTTTTTTTTTCTCAAAAAATATGACCCTCTCAGTTTTATTTTATTTAATTGTAAGGGTGATGTACAGAGGGGTTATAGTTCATAAAGTAATGAGTACATTTCTTATTGCACATTGTTACCCCTTCCTTCATTGTCACTTCATCCTTGCACATATTAGGTTTGAGTAAGATTATCCCTCTCGGTTGCTCTCTCTTTCCTAGCCCCTCCACCCACTATTATTCAGCTACTATTCAATGCTCTCAGTGAAGTTCTTTATGCCATTTTCATACACCTTCCATCATTCCTGTTCCTCATCCTCTTCCTCCTCCTTCCAAATGTTCCCACAGATACAACCACAATGTGTGTGTGTGTGTGTGTGTGTGTGTGTGTGTGTGTGTCCCTTTTAGGTTTAGACTATACCAAAAAGCAAAAAAAAAAATGGCTTTATTATCTTGGCTTATCTTCAGTTCTCTTATTTTACTATAAATAACAATTTCATTTGTTTCATGTTGTTGTCGTCTACATTTTTATAATGAGATGCTTATAGGTTGCACTTCCACAAAATTATAATTTGATTTCAGAGTTGATTTATGTTCTTATTGTGCTCAACACAGCAAGGGTTTGTTAAATAGCTACAAAATTGAACTGTCATATTTAATTTCATCACCTAAATTAGTTAGAATCTAAAAACATCTAAAATATGTAAAAAATAGTCAGATTTAGATCATATTGTTCACCAATTTTCAATGTGAATCATTTTATCTGATTCCATGACGTGTATGATTCTTACATGACTTGATAAAAAATGTTTGTGCCATTTATGTTTTCATATGGAAACTTAAACAGCAAGAAGAAATAAATGTTTTAGAGAAGATTAGTGACAGAGGGTAAAATATATATTGGAAACAGGGTCTAAATTTCTCTCTTACTGAAGTACACAAATACCTAGGAATTGAGGTTTACCTAGATGCTTTGAAATGTTTTTAGTCTCGTATTATGTAAACCGCTAAGTAGTGACTGTGATACCTAAAGTGATATCCTTTTGGTGACTGGTATTGTGTACATGAACTTAGAGAATGAAGACATGTGTTAGTGAACTTTGACTCCTTCTGGAGGCTGTAGACCACAGTCAAGTCTAATGGCTTATGCTCAGGGTTCCTGGAACGTGTAAGATATACTTAGTAGTTAGAAAAGTTAGCTAGGTAGATAATGAGCTATCTAGCATTGCACAACTTTCCCATTTACTCTTCCCCCTCACCTTTTTTCGGTGGTATCAAGGATTGAACTCAGGTCCTTATACTTATGAAGCAGACATTCTACTCCTGGAATCATGCCTTCAGGCATTCTCATATTTTTTTCAAATTTGATTTAATAAAAAAAACTTTAAAAAATAATTCTTTTAAAAGAGAGATAAAAAGGTTAATAGCTGATTTAATTCAGTAGCATGGTTATTTAGTAATTAAATAATCATACCAAATATAAAACAGCATACATTTTAAAGAAAATAAAAATTTAAGATTGATGTAAGTATCTCTTGCCTTTGAGTCTGACTCCATTCTCCAAGCTTTTGTGGTATAATATAGTGGTGCTTTCTTCCTAGATTTTGGCTCATTTTTTATTTACTTATTTAACAAATATTTACATAGTTCTTCATGTGAGTGTTGGACCTGTTCTTAACATTTTACAAAATTAACTTTATTTTTTCAGTTGTAGGGTTTGAACTCAGGGCCCAGGGACTGTCCCTGAGCTTTTTTGATTAAGGCTAGCCACGGCCCCATTTCCAGTTTTCTACTGGTTTCTTGGAGCTAAGAGTTGCAGACTTTCCTGCTAGGATGGCTTTGAACTGTGATCCATAGATCTTAGTTTCCCGAGTTGCTAGGGTTGCAAGAATGAAAATCCAGTGCCTGGCCAAATTAAGTCATTTAGTACCCATAACAACCATGAGAAAGGTAGCATAACCTATCTTGATTTTAGAAGAAATTGAGGCTTAGAAAGATCGGATAATTTACTGAGAAATATGCCTATAGAGAAATTACATTATGTTTTATATATCTAGTAACAAATGGTGCTGAGAAATGGGCTTTCGGAGTCACAGTATTGTTTTTTGGAATCTCTCTTTGAGAAGTATGCTCAATAGAGGCTTATGAATTTTCTGATTACTGTGACTTCCTTGCACTTACATAATACCCATTTTGGAACACAAATATACAATAGTAATCAATAACTTTTACTCCAATGGTTGTGTTCTTTGCCCATTTTTGGTATAGTGCAACTGAGTGAAATGGACTCTTTTGAGGAGAAAATGTTTTTCTTTTTTTCTTCTTGCTCCTCTGCCTTTTGCCCTCCTCCCTTCTTTTTGCCCTTTTTTTCCTCTTTCTCCCCCACCCTCCTCCCTGGTCCCCTTTCCTTCTTTACTTCCCACTTGTGCTCCTTTCCCTCCCTTCCTCTTCCTCTACTCCTCCCTCCTCTTCTTCTTCCCCCTTGTCCTCCTTCTCCTTCTAGTTCTTCTTCCTCTTCCTCCTCCCCCTTGTCATTCCCCTCCCCTTCATTTCCCCCTCTCCCTCTCCTCTTCCACCAACATCTAGAATGCTAGAATTCCAGACGTGACTGTAATCACCACACCCAACTTCTGTGTAACTTTCACTATGCACTGTCCATTCTGCTTAAGGAATAAGTAACTCCTTATAACACTCGTCTAGAAATGATGAAGCAATTTGGTTGCACTAACATTTACTGAGCGCCAGTGAGATGTGATATACGATGGTATACATGGTAATGATGACAGAATCTTTGCCCACAGCACTATCCCACGGTGACTGATGATGTTAGCAAGAGGAAGTGAGATAGCTTCTGGGTGCAAGGCCTGCAGCACAGCTCACCTTTCGGTAGTCGACATAAACCTGAACTTCTGCCGGGAGCCAGACCACTGTGTGAATGATGGCGCTTCAGGCTTGCTGGGCCTGGAACACATTTCGAAGAGGGAGGCAGCTCCCAGTCTTGTTTTACTCCCATTTGGCAAGGACCCCTTGTTATGCAAGATTGTCATTGTTTATCTGTGCCATATTTACAAGGGTTTTTTACAAGGGTTGTTCTAAGGTTTGGCAGATAGGAGGGAATATTTTATGAAGCAAGGCTTGTAATGATCAAATGGAATTTCGGCAGTCTATCTAATGCATCCTTAAATTGTTGTCCATTCTCAGGTGATTTAAATCTCCCCTTTCCATTGGTCATGGTATTCAGATTTAGATGGGTAGTAAACTTTAGGCTATTATTATTATATTGTAATTCCTAACTGTGAATATCAAAATGTATCACTTGCTTCTACAAACCTAACTAGCACAAAGAATGGTTATGTTTATATCATTTTGGCAGTATTTCTGAAAACACAAAGTCAAAGACTAAAGTAATATTTGTAGATTCCAATCTTCACTGACCAATCTGCAATATCATGCATCTTTCTTCTTCTTCTTCCTCTTCTTCTTCTTCTCCTTTTCCTCTTCTTCTTCCTCCTCCTCTTCTTCTTCTTCTTCTTCTTCTTCTTCTTCTTCTTCTTCTTCTTCTTCTTCTTCTTCTTCTTCTTCTTCTTCTTCTTCTTCTTTTTCCAGTACCAAGGTTATGAACTCAGGAACCAGAGCTTGCTTGGCTGGTGCTCTACCAACTTGAGCGCTGCCTTCCGCCTGATTTTTTGCTAGTTAATCTGGAGATAAAGTTTTTCAGATTTTTTTCTGTCCAGGCTAGCTTCAAATCTTGGTCCTCCAGATCTCAGCCTCTGGAGTAGCTACAATTACAGTCATGAGCCACTGCAGCCTGGCTGATAATAATATCATCTTTAACGGCTTATAGCTAACACCCTGATGCTTGTGAATGGGATAGTTTACAAAAGTGTTTTAGAAGAGATGCAGTGAAGTGCCAAATGTCTACTAAGAATTAGATCTTTATTCAAACATTATTTTACCATTACCTTCTTGGACATTTATATCTAATAGTTGCTACATAAATCTGAAAGTTAATAAAAACAAAGTCTCAACACAAAAGAACAATCACTTTACACGCAGTTGTTCTAAAACTGATTTTGTGTTCCTGGGTATATGTTAACTACTTTATGAGCAGATTACTTCCATGGTCTGTTTCCAATGTCACCTAGTCATTTTAATATATGTCTGTCTTAAGTTATCTCCACCCCATTCAACACTGAAATGAAGAGTTTAGGACTGTTTTTCAGGTCCAGTGTAGAAAAGTATTATCACGTAAAGTAAATAAAACATATTAGAATAAGTTTTTAATATCAATTTTGTGGTTTTTTTCTGCAAATTTTGCCATGTAGTAAAGGTCAACCTTCCTTTTAGAATTCATTAGAAAGTACAAAGTCCTTTCATCTGTGACAAGTAATTAAATTCAACTGGATGTAGTGGTTGATGCTTACAATCCTGCAAATTTGGGAGGCAGAGATCAGGAAGATGGAAATTTGAGGTCAGCCCAGGCAAAATGTTAGCAAGACCCAATTTGAACTAGATCTACAGTGTGTCTCTACCCATACAGAAATTAGCAGCCATGGCTAAAATAAAAAATCATAATTTAAGAATATATGCAGAAACAATAGCTAAGAAATACCCTTTCTAAGGGTATCAATGTATGTGAATTAATGCACCTTCTATCTGGCAAATATCATGTAACCCTTTTACTAATTACAATAAAAAATGGTAAAAAAAAAAAAAAAAGAAATACCCTTTCTAGAGATAAGTGTTTCATATCAGTGAGTAAAGATGTTTTTATATTCATTCATTATAATGCTTTGTCAAGTTTGGGGCCTAACAACTGAAATGAGAATAACAGAACATGAATAAGATAGAAAAAAGAAGCCAAAGCTGGGCATGGTGGCTCACACCTGTAATCCTAGCTTCTCAGAAGGCTGAGATCTGAGGATCTTGGTTCAAAGCCAGACCAGGCACAAAGTCCATGAGACTCTTATCTCTAAATAACCACTAGAGAACCGGAAGTGGAGCTGTGGCTCAAGGGACAGGGCAGTAGCCTTGACCTGAAGAGCCAAACAAAGATACACTCAAATATGGAAAAAGTCTTTCTGCTTGGTTAGGAATGCTTACAGAAATTGCAGTTATTGGTGCTGGTGAAGGTACTTTTGGAACGAATAGCTGAAATTAAACAATATAGGAAAGTAGATCCTACTAATTAGAAAATAGTAATTAGTTGTCCTTAATCTAATTGGAACAGAAAAAGAAGAAACCTGGAGTGTTTACTTGGTCATTGAAGCTAGAACAGTCATGAGAAAACGTCATGGTAGACATTGGAGACACACAAGAAGAATAATTAACATTGAGAAATAGATCTAGGAGAAAAGACTAGTGGAGAGAAATCTTCACTTTGTTCACATGGGTAGGTAGACCAGACAAAGACTCATTCGTTCCCTTCTTTTGCTCTCTGCCAATCGCAACATCACAGGTTACAAATGATAAAACAATTTGTTGCATTCCCTCTGTGTATTTTCTTTGTTATGTCAGGCCTGGGAGGAATGTATGGTGAATGTAGCTTGGTGATGTCTGACCAGGACTCTTTGTTGGTGTTAATATTACTAAGTACTTCCTACTTCTCATTAATCTTTATCTTTCACTGCAAGTGAGTAGCCTAGCTTATGATGGAAAATAAATGGTCTTTAAAGAAGAAGGATCCCTACTTCACTGATGCAATAAATATGAACAAAGAATTGACTATATAAATGATGAAATTAGATGGGTCAGGTAGTGTATGACTGTAATCCTGGCATCTGGGAGCTGAGACAAAAGCATGGAGAGCTCCAGGTCAACTTGAGCTACATACACTGCATAACCTTGCCTCAATTTTTTAAAAATTTTGATTGGTTATAAGTGGCCATAGTCTACCTGTGATGAAACAGATAAAAACAAGTTAACAGAAGAAAGTGTCAACTCCAGATGAGCACTATCTAAGAACCTAAAGAAAATGGATATGAATGTATAAATCTGTTTTCCAATAAACACTAATGGCAAAACTCAAAGAAAAAGTAAATGTGATGATTTGAGTCTGCTTGTATTCAAGTCCTTATGTATTTAAGGAGCATGCAGGGTCTTGTCCATACTTGAAGTAGATTGGACTCTAAGCCATTGATTAGAGATGTCACTTAGCACCTGGGCTCTTGGTGTTGAAGTAGTATTTGAAATCTGACTTTCAGCAAATTCAACTTGAAATAGAAACACAATGTGGACTGAACTAATGTGCCTTTGGATGTTGTATAGAGGGGTTACATTTCATAAGTCAGGGTCATGAGTACATTTCTTTTTGTGGATAATGTCACTCCTTCCTTTGCTTTCCCTGTTTCCCTCTCCCATTCCTGCCCACAAACTACATAGTTCATTTTCTCACATATTGTGGGCTGATTTCTTTTTTTAAAAGAGCATGGAATATTTGGTGCCTCAGAGAACTTGGAAGCTAGATAGAACTTTTGTTACCAATGACACGTCTCATGATTTCCTTATTTTTACAAGTCTTTAGCATCAAGGTTTTCAAGGTTTGTTTGTTTTTTTTTTCCTTTCCAGTCCTGGGGCTTGAACTCAGGGCCTGAGCACTGTCCTTGAGTTTTCTCAAGGCCAGAGCTCTACCACTTGAGCCACAGCACCAGTTCCCGCTTTTTCTATATCTGCGGTACCGAGGAATTGAACCCTGGTCTTTGTGCTTGCTGGGCAAGCACTTTACCACTAGGCCAAACTCTGGGCCCCAAAGTTCTTTTTTTCCTCCTCTCTCTCAGTTGCATTTTGCAAGGGAGTTAAGGAAAGAAAAATTTTGGTACCATTTTCCTGGAGTTGAAAGCTCTTTTCTTTCACCTTTGCATCATGCTCCTGCATTAGAATAGATATCTTGTGGAGATATGGCAAGTTGGAGTCTTGACTCTGGGAGGTAATTTGGTCCTACTTTAGAAAAATGCCTGGCTTAAGTTCTGCTACAGTCAGAGGTTATGTCACATGATTCCTTGATTCCTTGGATCTGATTCCCAGCTATAATTACATGGTTCTGAGCCATTTCTGATGATGTGCTTGATTCTCTCTTAATGTGACCATTACTATTTACCTTTTTATAAAAACTCTCTTCTGCCTTCAAAAAGAAAAAAAAAAATCCCTTTCCACTCCCAAAGTCTTAAAAAGTGAATACAATGTCCTTTTGTAACTTCTCTTAAATGAACAAAAAACCTCGAGTGTTTTGTCCTTAGATTAACAAAAAAATCATTGTACCAACTTACATTCCAAAATGATGCAAGTCTCTACCACAAAAGGTTTAATTTATACCTAAAATGTTGCCATTATCTTGAGTAATAATATATAATTAAGTCTGTTGGCTGAGTTCTCATGCTTTTTTTTAAATCAGTGATTCATTATTGTCAAGAAAGCAGCCTCAGATCTGAGCTTATTTTATTAAAGCTCTTGTATGAAATACTCAACAAACAGGGTTTTCTTGATTCATCTGATCATCAAGGTAGTTCATGTGCTTTTGTAAAAACCAGAGTACATGCCAAGTTCTTTCTATTATCTGCTGCTACTTTTGGTGTGGAAATGTTTATAATGTTACCGTAAAACAGAATAAAAAGAAAAAGGAAAGGCTGATGTAGACCAAACATATCCCTCATTGTGTTTTCCATAAAACAACATCAAAAGCAGACAGATTATAGAATGTAAGGTCTTACTGTTTCCAATGATGGTTCTTGGTATCCTTAGAATACCTGAGTTTTCAGAAGAGGATAGATAGATAGATGGAACAAACTGGTTCAGAGGAGTTGCTCTTCCCCACCATTTTTGTAGCTACTGATTCTAGTAACACGTGCCAGTTTCTCCTGATGGAAGGACTGGAATAAGAGATAGTCTATTCCTTGGGTACCAGCCAATGCCACAAATAGTAGAAGTCAAGAACAAAAGCTAAACTCCAACATTGTCTCTTTTTAAGGCAGTAATTAGACTTATGGAGAGAAAAGCAAGAGAACTTGTTCTCTGTGAGGACTAGATACACTAGTGTTGACTAAAAAGAAAGGGAGATCAATTTACATAACATGCACACTTTTTTTGTAATATGATTTTTTATTAAAGAATTTATTTGCCGGGAGTTTGGCCTAGTGGTAGAATGCGTGCCTAGCATGTACGAAGATCCAGGTTTGATTCCTCGGTACCACATACATAGAAAAAAGCCAGAAGTGGTGCTGAGGCTCAAGTTGTAGAACTCTAGCCTTGACAATGTCCAAGGACAGAGTTCAGACCCTGAGCTCAAGCCCAGTACTGGCAAATATATATATATATATATATATATATATATATATATATATATATGGCAAGTATACACATATACTAAAATATTAAAAATCTTAAAAAATTAAAAATTAACATTGATTTTTACATCATATTTCAAATGTCATGTTTAACAAACAAATATTCAAGAAGGGAATCTCTATATACAATCACTGGCACATAGATTTTAGAACATAATTAAAATTAAGCTGAGGGTAACATGCACACTTTAAAGGAATAATTTAAATATTTGAAATTTAATGTAGCAGCACATAGGTTAAAAAAGGGAAACAAGCTGGGAGTGGGGCCTAGTTGAAGTACTTGCCTAGCAGGCATGAAGCCCTAGGTAAGATTCCTCAGTATCACATAAACAGAAAAAGCCAGAAGTGACACTGTGACTCAAGTGATAGAGCAGCAGAATATTAGCCTTGAACAGAAAGAGGCTCAGAGACAATACCCAGCCCCTGAGTTCAAGCCCCAGGACTGGCACAAAAAATAGTTTTTTCTTTTTTCAAAAGGAATTTTTTGAAATAGAAAAATTGAATATAGGGCTCACAAAAATGCAGCTGCCTTTCAAGAATTATTATTTGAGCTTACTAGATGTGTTTCTTTTCATAGATTTGAGAATAGAAAGGAAAGGCAGAGTAGGAGTTAAAGTAATTTCTAATTTCAGGAAAGACATAATTTATTTGAAAGAGTAATCTATTTTTCCCTTGACCTTGGATAATTTCTCTCAGCTCTAGTTTGAGTTTTATAATGAGTGGTTGAAACATAAATTACAACTTTTAAAGTAAGAGTTCTTAATCTAGAGCTCTTTTAATCCTTGCAAGAAATAATTTCAGGATTCATGTGCTGTTGAAATTACTAGTCATATTCTATTATAGTTATTCACAGCTACTATTAAGAGAGAGGTAATAATATATAGGTACACGCACATGAATATATATATATATATATGTATATATATTTCCCTCCTCAGCCAAGATCAGCTGGTGAGACTGTAGTTCTAGCATTGTTTCCATGTTCTCACTAATTATCTAATCACAGGACAAAGACTTAGCAGAACTGGGCAGGTCAAGACAGCTTCTGCTCTGGGGTTCCCAGTCAAAGTAAAAGTTTTGTAGGCTGTGTGACCTATTTATCTTGAAATATGCTGACTTATTCTAACCTGCTGCCAAGTTTGAGTCAGGGCTATTATTTCTGTGTTTGAATAACTGCTTCTAATGGAAACGCAGGTGACAACCTTCTCAGGGAATGAGACATGATGCTCAGGAGCCTTCTCTGTAATCCTTCCTTTTATTACCTTCTGGTTGGATTCATCAACACATTTATTGCTACCACTGAGGCAACTCTCACCAGTTTAGAACGTTCAAGTATTATGTGTACTTTATTGATGAGTAAAAGAAGATGGCAATAAGTCCAATGGTATCATGTGAACACAATGAAATCAGTCCAATAATGTGTTTCTAGCTGATCTCATTTTAGCTATGGGTAGTTTGTATTAAATCCTGATAGTTTGTGTACTTTTATGACAGCTATTTAAATCTCCTATGGTACCTCGGTAGCAGGTGTTTTTTTTTTTGTCCCATGGGAATGAACTTGGTCAGCAATTTTTCGCAAAATAATAGTTTGCATAACATTAGCCTAAGAACTTTGCCAAAGCAGACTCCAGGAACTGTACACTGTTTCTACAGGTATGTGACAAGAGCCAAGAATTGTCTGCTTTTACCTTCACCCAGGTGGTTCTAAGACAGGTAGCTCACAGACAGCACTTTGATAATCCCTAACCTATTGAGAGTCTAAAGTGAAGAGTCATCAGATTTCACTGTTTCCTGTTTTCTTTCTTGGGACTTATTATGCTACTTCGAGTTTTCATTCCCCCCTATAAACTAGGTAAAACTCCCACCTCAGAGAAGCTTCCTGAATTTACTGTGTATGTATGAAACGCTTGGTGGCTGAGTTTAAATAGGCTGCAGTTAGTACTGCTCAGGCATCATATTTGGTCATTATCTGTGTTTGGCTTCTGGAAACTCTAGTTTGATTATAATTTGTGGAAGATAGCTGAAGGATAGCTTGGTGTTGAGATCTACATGGTATCAGAAAGACCTTTAAAATAAAAGATGTGAGCAGATTTTAATTGTGACTATAGTTATAACTAGCTTGGTTCTACATTTAGAATTTGGAAAAAAAAAACCCATAAATCTTATCTGACTACCATGAAGGAACCTTGTAAGAACAAATAAAATAATGTATACACAAACATTTCATTAGTTGATTATTTCTGCACAGCTGGAATATGAAAGCACATGAATTAAACCTAGGCAGAAACATATTTATTTAGGGCATTATTTTGGCTGTCTATCTTTTTGAAGACCAACAGAATGGAGAGAAATTTCTCTGAAAGCCTTGGGAACTTCTGCTTTGGAAACTGTTTGGCATTCACAGTAAGCAGAAGGTGATCCTTTATGGGAGACTAAGAAGCAATGCTCACTGCTTCTTAGCACCCCACACAAGTAGTATTTGTGGGTGCAGTGGGAGTTGGCTGTTGGGCAGTTAGGTGGCGACTCAAGATCATGACCTTCAGCTAGGCACAACAGACATGAGTGGAGATCTGGGACCTCTACTTTCTCTTTCTTAGATCTTAGTCACAGTGTGATTCTCCATACACTCTTCTTCCTTCCTCCTTTCTCCTTCTTCTTCCTCTTTCCTTTCTTCTCCCTCTTCTCAAATCTGCCTGTTAACTTGTCTGATGATAATATATGCATACTCCTGAAGGGAACAGCCCCACGAATAACACAGGGTTTACGTATCACTATCAACTGCCCAGCCATACCATAATCTTGGCATCTGTGTTTGGAAGTGAGGATTAGTGTTCGGTAACTGTTGATTGAGCGCACATGGAAACTGCCTTGCTGGATAATTTGTAGTTATGTCTCTCTGCCTCGAAAATAGAAAGAACTGATTACTGTAACCAGAAATTCATGTCCTACCAAGCATAACATTTTATTTGTGAAGAGAAAGAAAAGGAAAGGATATGTGATAATGCTTCATTAATTTTACTTCTATCTTCAAGTACTAAAACTCATTATCATTTGCATTATCATGATCATTTTGCAGTCATCTAAAACCCGTAAGTTTTTCTTTGAGTGAAAAAGTTGGATGGGACTATTGATCTGCTGTAATTTCTTGGTACAGATTGAACTTATTGTAAGGGAATGTGTATCAAATTTTTAATTAAATTCAAGTAGAAGAAGCATATACACCAAATATGAATTGCATACAGAATTAATCAGATTTTTCTTGTAAGAACAAAAAGTGATAATTAGCTAAACAATGAACAAAATTATCACATAAGACAGGTGGGTTTTTTGAAAGATATATAACAGCATACTAGGCAGGAAGGTGTATTGAGAAAGCTTAATACATATGTCCAGTCACATATGAAAATCTGTGCTGGCTATTACAGACATGACAATCTATCTTTTACTGGAAAAGTGCCTCCTTCCTGTAGAACTATGTCTATGTTCTTGCCAAGTTGTCTTTATTATCCTGAGTATAACTTGAGATCTAATTTTTAGCCAATTTCTGATTACTCTCGAGTTCCGTTTCTGCAACAGGCTTAAAAGTATATGACGGTGTGTCAACTCTCACTTCCTACATATAAGCTTAGTAGCTTCTTAAAATGACTTGCCTTTATGTTTCTGAACTGAATTTCTACAGAATTGCATCATATAATGGCAGGTGGTGAATGTACATGAGAAGGTAATTTTAAGACAGATGGGACTCCCTTCAGATCTATTCTATCTACTTCAGCTAAGAAATCTGCAAATTCCTGAAGGAGATTTTTTTTTTTGACATTTGACAACATGGCACAGCTTAAAATCAAGAATCATTTGGGATAGTGTGCCTTTAAGTCCATTTGTCAGATGTTTGACAAGGACGTCAGCTCACACTTTCCGCTACCTTTTGAAACACTTTCTGAATGTTTGCACATATTGTAAAGAAGCACTGCGTATCTAACAACCAGACTTTTCTCATTCTGGAGCACCGGAGAAGCAAGTACACTGGAAAATGTAAACATATAAGAAGTTTATTGTAGGGAATTCATCTTATAAAATAATTGTGGAAAAGCGAGGTGTGTCCACGCCCCTGTAATACCATTATTTGGAAAACAGATGGGGGAGTTCATGAGTTCCAGCCAGGCTGGGCTGCATCATGGGACTCTGATCACAATAAAACCCAGGGAGAGGATGTCGCTGTGTGGTAGAGCAATCTCTGTGGTATGCAATCTCTGTGATTGGTTCTCAGCACCTCAAAAACATTGTGGGAGCTGGCTGTTGTTTCTGTTGAGAAGGCAGTTGGAAGGGATCAGATGGACATGAAGTGACAGAAATAAGGAAAAACAAGATCATCGAAGCTAAGCTGAAAACCGCAATGAACACAGGAACTCTTATTTGTGCCTCCAAGCCTCTAACTTCTATCCTATTGTGCAAGAGAAACTGTAGGCCCTAGTCTGGAAGCTAAACATGCACTGGGTTTAGGAGCCAGAGAAACTGAGTCATTGGATCCTGCAGGAGTCAATCCCTGGGGACTCAGTGGCTGCCCCACTCCACCACGTGGGTCAGCTGACAAATCTGGGTGGTACAGCCACGTGGCCTTCCCTGGACCCACTTCCGGAAGAACGTATTTGCTCTTCCAGATGTCCTACAGTGTATTTCTTTGGTCCATGTTCACTCTTAACCTTATGGGAGGGAAGGGCTATGAATGAAAGGTTCAGCTTAGTCAAGTTACTGTAAGACAAAACCTAGCTTTCTATCAATTTAGCCTATAAATACAGTTTTTTGGGGGGGTCGGTCATGGGGCTTGAACTCAGGGCCTGGGTGCAGTTCCTGGGCTCTTTTTCTCAAGGCTAGAGCTCTACCACTGTAAGCCAATGCTCTACTTACCTTTTTTCCCCCTACTGGTTAACTGGAAATAAGAGTTTCATGGATTTTCCTGCCTAGTCTGCCTTTGAATCATGAGCCTCAGATCTCAGCCTCCTGAGTAGTTAGGAATACAGGGGAAAGCTATCAGTACCTACCCTAAAGTCCATCCCTTTGAATGATTCTTGACTTCCAAATAACAGCCAAAGGAAAATCATGCATGTGCCTAACATTATCACTATCCCTATACAGCTGGAATTACACTGACCCTTCCCTTCATGAATTTAACCAATTGCTTTGTCTTTCGGTGATGTTCATTTCTCTTCCAGCAGAATCACATTTCAATCTAAATGTGAAATAGCTTAAGTATTGAGCTAAATTGGCAGAAGTTTTTCATTCTCCAAAAGTTCTTGAACCAAACCATTAGGGGTGTTTTAGTTGCCTTAAAAACTGCAATGGAGGGCCGGGAGTTTGGCCTAGTGGTAGAGTGCTTGCCTAGCATGCACAAAGACCCGGATTTGAGTCCTTGGTACCACATACATAGAAAAAGCTGGAAGTGGTGCTGTGGCTCAAGTGGTAGAGCTCTAGCCTTGAAAATGCACAAGGAACTGCACCTAGGCCCTGAGTTCAAGCCCCATGACTGACTCTCCCCATTCCTCTCCTCCCCCGCACAAAAGTGTATTTGTACTCTGGTCCTGAATTCAGGCCCAGGAATGGCAAAAAAAAAACAAAGAACAAACAAACAAAAAAAACCACCTCCAATAAAAACCAGGTGCTGGTGCCTCACATCTATAATCCTAGCTACTCAGGAGGGTAAACTCTGAAGATCATGGTTCAAATCCAGACAGGGCAGGAAAGTCTGTGAGACTCTTATCTCCAGTTAACCTCTAGAAAACTGGAAGTGGCACTGAGGTTCAAGTGGTAGAGCAATAGCCTTGAGAAAAAGTGGTCAGGGACAGTGCCCAGGCACTGAGTTCAAACCCCTATCTGACAAACCCAAACCAAAAACCAAAACCAAAGCCTTCCAATGGATTCCCCAGGGCATTATCTAATCCAGACATAGTGTTTGTTTCTACTGTATAATAGAAACTCAATTTCCCTTAATATTTGGAATTCTCATTTTCACTGATACAGATGATTCGTTTATGTACGAAGTATAAGGATATCTGGTGCCTGTCTCTCACTTTCTGGTGGTATTCCTCTGGCACCAGCCTTCCCTTCTCAGTAACTAAGACCTCTGGAGCAACTGAGATCAAAGGAAGCGAAAATTTCATTTATGGGTCAGTGCTTATGATTAGTCAACTGGCTTGTACCACAGCTGTGCCTGGGGCAAAAATCTACTTTTGTTATGAGCCCCACTAAAAATGGACAGGTTTTCAGGTAGCTTGTTAGTGAGGGAGTAGTGGTAGCTTGTAATGATGTAAAATACAAGTTTCCTTCAAACCACATAGAGATGCAACAGTGACATTGTACCTCTTTCTTAAGGGAAGGAGGAGCCAGACACACCACAATTTGAAATTCATTTTAGAAGGGCAATGCCAGAGACATGGATTCAGTAGCAATCTCACTGAATTTTTAGGTGAATTTTCAGACATACTGTTACCTCCCCTGTGGCAGGTATTATCCCCACTTCACAAGATGCAATCAGGAAGTGACGTGGTAAACAAATCAGAGTTCCTCCATCCAGCTAGGAAAGTGATGTTCCTGAGTTTGGAAATGAAAGGCATCTTGCTGATCCTGCTGCTCTTGGAAGTTCTAAGCTTCCAGCTTCCAGTAATAAACAGGACATCCTGAAGCCCCTCAATATGCACTTGTCTCAGGGTGAAATGATGCCAAAGGTGTGATTCTAGCAGGAGTTGGTGATGCTGCGGGTTCAAGCTGCTGCCTCCTCTTCAACCCATAGGCCAGCAAATGAGCACAGCATTGCATATGATGTACCAGGCCCTGTGGTAGATTCCTGAGGATAAGGGAATAAGGCCAATCGTTTATTTCTGACTGTGTGTGAAAAATGCTTCTCATAGGCTGTGCTGATTAAGATTGTGCAAGGAAGGAAATGCCAGGAAATATAGTTCCATGTGAGCTACACTGCTCTATGTCAAACCCATCACATCAGGATGCCTTTGATCCCAGATGGAGACACAGCAACAAAACCTTTCAGAGCAATGATGTTCCCTTGAATTCTTAAATCAGTGAAAAGGTCTGCACAGTGCAGAAAGTTTAAACAAGGATTTCGTTCCATCTGTTTTATCAGTTAAAAATTGAAAAACAAAATAAAGGGAAAATATTATTATGGTGTGCTGGAGAGGCTCACAAAATACTGCCTTTGGGGCATGAAAGCCAAGAAGCACAGGAGACACAAGGCAGACAGAAGAACAAAAGGAAGAGAAAACTGGGAAAGCAGAGAGCCCACTGTGATGGAGATAAGTAGTGGGGGTTGGTGGCTTTGAAAGCAGGATATGGTGAGGATACAAGGTTTCAGCAGAGAAGATGGCCAGTGATCAAATGTGAGGAAGAGTCTGTTTTCTCTCTGATTGGGAAAGGGTTCGTTGGGCCTCATTGGGTTGCCTCTGGAAGAACATGTGTAATGATGCAGCCATCCTGTTTTCTTTGCCAAAGGGTCTCACATACCTAGGCTATCCTCAAACCACTGACTTCAGCCTGCAGACTATTGGGATTCTAGATATGTGTCACCATGCCTGACTGTTCAATGTTTATCCAACTTTTAGTTTTTAGTTGTATATGATTTTGATATCACAAATTTCTTTTCAGAGCCAGCTTTTCCTCTTTTACAAAGAAACAAGATATGATTGGTTCATTCTTTAAGGCATACATTGTAAACAGAATTCAAGAATTGAGTTGAAGTCTGAATACCTTTGAGTAACTGAGGTATTTGATGACTATAGAAATTGCTGACTTTCCTTCCTCATCTTTCAAAGGTCTTCAAATATTTTCCCTGGAGCCAGAGAAACAAAAACAGTATGTGGTAAAGGGGAAATAAATGCTCTTTGATATTAATTCTTACCATAGGTCTCTTGTGCTGATACAAATTATTCTAAAAATGAGTAAATATCACAAACTTTGTGTGTATTCTATAAAAAAAATCTGTATAAAGACTTAAGGTAATAGTTAATCAGCAACTTTCATTGTTGTTTTGAGACCATATCTTTCTCTGTGGCTCAGGCTTCAACCTTTTCAGTGCTGAACCTCTTCAGTGATTACAAGCAGGAAACATCATGCCCAGCTATTTTTTTCTACATCTTAAAATGTAGTTTAAAAATCTCTCTACAGTGTTCCTTAAATTAAGTATTCCTTGAATCCTTTTTTTCCTTATACTTTCTAAGCAAATATATGTTGGTGTTCAAGGTTAGTATTTCCAGAAATAAACAAATTCATGAAAACAACAGGTTGTATTTTGAAGAATAGTTGTATGGTGACCTTGACCAGATATTTATGCATAATTCTGATCACGCAGTTTATCTTGACCTTCTTCATAACACTTATCAGGGGTAGCATTTAAACAAATAGCAACATTGTTTGCTCTTGTTTCTAAGGTGATGAAGACACTGCCACAGATCTGTGGAATTTCTGGAAAACAATCTAACTGATGTGTTCCTAGGGCACTGGCCAGAACTACTCACATTTATTCTTATTCCAAGGATAGCTGGAATATTTGCAGTTCCATCCAAGGTCTGACCTTGTTTCTAATTCCTGTCATGCCTACTTTCTGCTAATCCTAGTGAAGAAAAGAAGATAGCCCTCCATAAATTATTTTTACTGATGACAATGTCAATTATCTTCTGTTTTTTCTTTCTTTTTTTTTAACATTTTTTGCGTTCTTTATTTTTTTTCTTTCAGTTAAGAAAAAGCATTAAATATCTGTGAGAAATCAGTACCAAAAGAATGATGCAATGCATTTCAGTAAGATAAGTTGATTGGAGTAGATTACAAAAGTGGGTGTGGCTTTTAAACAACCCCAATGGCCTCTTCGTTAATTCTCTGTCCACTGATGACTCAGTTTTTACAGCTGGATTTCTTTATATGGACAGTAATCGGTGACCACTGGGAAAAATCTAGAATTTTCTTAGTTCTGAGTATTTTCAAGTTGGCCATTAGGAAGCTTTGTTTTCAAAAGGCTATAGTTGTAAAATGCATTTTATTTGTACCTCCCTTGACAAAACAATGTATATTGAAGGTATAGAATTACTTCAGTCACAAGAGCAAGTTTACCTTATTTTTCTTGTCTAGGAATATTCCATCATATGTCCTGTAGGTGACATTTACAAAGCAATCTGAAAACCATGGGAGAAATCCAAGAAAAGGATGACATTGTCCCCAAATTATCAAACTATAATCTCTCATATATCACTTTTATAATAACAATAAAAAGAAAAAGGAAGACTCAGGTTTTTCCTCCTTTTCTTCTTGCAAAGCAAACAGGGACAGTAACTATGGTCTGGTTAGAAGACCCAGTGGCCTAGGAAGTAGTTCCCAGTTATATTTTGCATGGGGGTTTGCATTATTGGGAAAATTTTATTCTGCCTATTCGATTTTGGTGGTGGTTGTGTTCATTTCTCCCTCTCTTTTTCGAAGGACGCTGGGAAATATCTAATTTTATGCTCTTCAGACACTGAACAGTAGTGAAATCTCATTCACTTAGTTTTTTTCCCCCATACAATCTTGAAGACTTCCTTATGAACTATAATTTATTATTATACTTTCAAAATTGAGTCTGGTCTCAGAAAGCCAGAAGTGTTGCTGAAGCTTAAGTGATAGAGTGCTAGCCTTGAGCACAGAGAGGCTCAGGAACAGAGCTCGCCATGAATTCAAGCCCCAAACTGGCAAAAAAATAAAAAGGAAAGAAGGAAGGAAGGAAGTTAGGAAGGAAGGAAGGAAGGAAGGAAGGAAGGAAGGAAGGAAAGAAGGAAGGAAAAAGAAAAGAAAATGTGATTTAGTGGTAGCAAGTCATTTTGCTATTGTTGCTACTGCCCACTTAAATGTATGTATGTGTGTCTGTATACATGCATTTCAACAGGACGTCGTTCTATGCCTTCACAACCACACAGTTAACAGTTTTGTCAGCATCACAAATTGACAATGTGAGGTCCACATAGCCCAGGATATCAATCAGCAATGTCAGCTGAGTATTCATTGTTTTAAAGAGTGTTTAGACTCACACAAGTTAAAAGGATTGAGAAGGTGCCCTTTGTTTGGGATGCATTACGTATGTATATGGAAAGATCACAACAAAACTCTCCCACGTAAAACTAATGTAAGCCAATTAAATCATCATAAAGCATGGGAGAATGATGACTTACATTGATGAAAATCCAATCTGTTCATTTTACGTAGCTTAAGGTTTTTGCTGGTCTTGAGGATTTGAACTTTGGGCCTGGGCATCTTTTTGCTCAAAGCTAGTGCTTAACCAGTTGAGCCACAGCTGCAATTCCAGATTTTAGTGGTTACTTGGAGATAAGAGTGTCATGGACTTCCCTGCCTGGGGCTGGCTTTGAACTAGAATCTTAAATCTCGGCCTCCAGAGTAGTTAGGATTATAGGCACTAGCTACTGGCACCTGTATAGGTTAGGCATTTTTGAGTCATTTAAAAACATTAAAGTAAATTTCTTTCCTTTGGCATGGGATTTATAGGCATCAAATATATGAGATCATATATGCCAATACTTGTCTTCTGAGGTGGGCAGTGATTCACTCTTGGGTAGGTTTTTGGGTGGTTTTCTTCTATAGTCATCTTTTTGTTGTTGTTGTTGAATTGTTAGTTGTGGGGCTTGAACTCTGGGTCTGGGCACTGTCCCTGAGCTCTTCAGCTCAAGGCTACTGCCCTACCCCTTGA
Organism: Megascapheus bottae; assembly: GCF_031878675.1. NCBI lineage: Eukaryota > Metazoa > Chordata > Mammalia > Rodentia > Geomyidae > Megascapheus > Megascapheus bottae. The sequence continues at coordinate 30,358,259 of NC_143516.1, read as the reverse complement.
GCCACAGCACTACTTGTGATTTTCTGGTGGTTAATTGGAGATAAGAGTCTCACAGACGTTAGTGCCCAGGCTGGCTTTGAACCGTGATCCTCAGATCTCAGCCTCCTGAGTAGCTATGATTACAGCTGTGAGCCATTGGTGTCCTACTGTAGTTATCTTTTACAAATGAGTTATATCAACTATTATAGGAATAACACCCATAAGCAAGACAATTATTTAAGGATTCTACTGATTAGGCTGATTCACTGACATGGATGAGAAAAATGATTTTGCACATTTGTAATCCTGCAGAGAGGAGCACTAGACAGCTTTTTGCTTCTGTTATCATCCCACTTTAAGAATTAGGCTCCCCCTGTTAGATTTTGTTTTAAAATAGATTAAGTTATATCAAGTTCTAAAATTCTTGAAAACTGGACAATGGTGTTTTTTTTGTTTTTTTGTTTTGTTTTGTTTTTTTTGCCAGTCATGGGCTTGAGCTCAGGGCCTGAACACTGTCCTTGGACTTTCTCAAGGCTAGAGCTCTACCACTTGAGCCTCAGCACCACTTCTGGCTTTTTTCTATGTATGTGGTACCGAGGAATCGAACCTGGGTCTTCTTGCATGCTAGGCAAGCACTTTAACCAGTAGGCCAAACTCCCGGCCCGGTGTTTGTATTTTATATATACAATTTGTTTTTTTGCTCCTATATTCACACAAATTAGTGGAGATTTCTAACACACACAAACAGACACACACATACACACACACACACTCACACACCCGCACACAATGATCTGAACATAAGCAAAAAGTGGCCCTGCCCTCAGGAAACTCTTACCAGCATCTCTGGTGAGTTTGTTTAAAACTTTTATGAAGACAAATTTTAATTTTGTTTTTTTTCCAAGTAAATGGAACCAGGAGACTGCAGTCAATCATGATGTAAACTTGGAAAGCATTACACAAGTAGGTACGCGGTTCTACCACTTGAGCCATATCCCTATTGTTAAGTTGTTGTTGGTTAACTAGAGATAAGAATGTCTTGGGTTTTTCTATTGGAGCTGACTTTGAATCAGGATCTTCAGATCTCAGCCTCTTTTAGTAGCTAGGATTACAAATATGAACCACCAATGCCGATTTTTATACATTTTTATTTATTTGTAAGTAAAATAGCTGCCTGCAAAAAATAAAAACAAAAGTAGAAAGTTGGACCAGCCAATGCATGTTTTATGCATTTTTTTTCTTAGAGTTCTGAGGATAGCATTAGACCGGCATGAGTTTCTGTAAATGGCACATACTGATTTTCTTTACTAATGTGCAGTTTGTGGGGAGCTATGTAATTCTTTTTAAAAAATCCTGGCAAATATGGTCATGTTTGCTATATTTATGGCTGTTAGTTCTTTCACACAGTCATAGCTGTGAATAACACCAGCGAGTGAAATGCATTTGCTGTCAGTGACTGGAAATTGAACGTTTTTGAAAGCTGGAATTACTTGGGAGTGGCTGGTCAGATGTGTCATTGGGGACATAATAACCTCACTGTTTCCCTTAAATCTGGCCCACATAGAATGCCAAGCGCTTATAAGATGCTCCAGTGAAGTCTGCTGTAACTGTTTCTTAAGTCAGAGACGGGATGGCCTATTGAAAAATTCATAGGCACTGTCCCTTCTGTGCTCGGGAAGACATTCAGAGAAAGCACTTACCTTTGTCCTGCTTCTGTGTGCAAGTGCATACGTGAGTTCTGCTACAACCTGTTGCATGTAGCCTTGGGACTGCTTTCCTTCAGAGCAGGGAAGTATTTTCCCTTGTTTCTTAATACTGTGAATTTGCAGGTGACTCCAGTAGCAGGTCCAAATTCCTCTCTAAAGCACAGAAAATATTTTTATATGGAACACTAACACTAAAAATAGAAAGGCTTTTTTGGCTTGGAACTACTGAAAATTATAACATTTGAAGAACGAAGAGTGAATTAAATTGCTATGTTAGCTCAAATCTTACTTTGTCTCTATAAATAAATCATTTTATTTTTCTTTAAGTGTATTGAAATGGTAGTGCTATTTTCCATACCTGTTGATATTTGTGTCATTGTTTCTTTTTTATATAATTCAAGAATAGATATTTCCTCAAAGCCCTGATTTTAAGCCCTTAGTTCCATCAAAGAAAAACACAGGAAAATAAAGAGAAAGGAGAGTATTTCTTATAATCTAAGATTTATTATCTGTTCTGTTTTTCATCCTTCTCAAGTTGCCATGTCTCTATTATTTATAGGTACAGGTGTTACTGTATATTTCATTTCTTACCATAAAGAGTATTAGCAGGCAATACAGACTGGAACCTATACACATAAGTGTGAGGCTCAGCACAGGAACTTTCCAAGTGAAGCAGAAATTTCTCACAGGGGGCTTTCCTCTTAAGTGACCCGGTGTTGGAGAAATACATATTTTCTCTCGAAGTCTTTTGAAAGTAGCTCAGGACAGGCGGAGACATGGATGTGATAAATGCATTGGCTAAAAGAGTTTTATGTTGAATATCAGCACGATACTTACACTTGGCTCAGAATTGCTATACTGGGGAAATGTGCAATTTGCTGACTGTTTAACATCTACATGGCAGAGAAAATTAAATGCATAGAAAACAAGCCCAACAGGATTTAAAGAGGCAAGGATTGGGGTTTATGTGATTCACTTTGTCTGAGTCATTCCAACCAGGCAGTGGAATGTCTTGGGGCACGTAGCCACTGCAGATGTAGTGGCTGAGCACTTTGCCTCAGACCGAGAAAATCCTATGGAGCCATGTTGGTGGATATCACATACCTGTCTTTATACATCTGAGGGGTGATTAGAATGGATCAGTGAGGATACTGACAGAAATGGTCAGGGTGCCCCGCACTTGTCAATCCTGCTAACAGGATCAAGATGCTGTTTTATGAAAAGGTGCTTCAGAAATTTTACTGGATTTTATTTTGCCATGAAGCTATAGTGCTTATTAAAACATAATCTAAACTGTCTTAGAAGACAGTATTTTAATGAAAACTGTTCTCTTTCAGTAATTTCATGCAAAATAAATCAACATTTTGAAATGTAGATCACTTTTTATGTTAGATTGCCCCAGAACCCTAGTAATAAGACAGTAATGTCTTATTTCTAATGATCTCTAGTGCTGCTTATATTTATGAAAAAATGAAGACATTTCTACATTTGTAATTCCCTATAAAATCAACGATCAGGACACATTTAAATTAAAGGATTGCTAGAATCCATGTCACTTCCAATGATTATTGCAAGTTAGTGCTACTTTTGCATTCTTCTACCCGCACAAATGTAAAAAAAAAGGTAATATATAATATATCATCATATGATCTCTCTATAATGTTAGCCTCTATAAAAATACTATGTCTTTATAATCCTGTGTTTCAGTTTACAGTGATTTTTACCATCCAGTTATTTGGTTTTATTTTCTGCTTTTTTAAATGTCATTCTCTAATAGATTCATCAAAAAAAAAAAAGACCTATGGGAGCATTATTCAAATTTTTGCAAGTTGATAACATCTTGCCTAGTGTCTTCGTACTTGGAAGTCAGTTTTGTGGGACACAAAGTTTTTGGCTCCTTTGCTTCTCATGAATACTTTAAACACTCTTTCCTGCCAGCATTAATATTGGTTGAATCATCTGCTGAGAACTTTCTCTTTGCTTCTTTTGCCTATATTTCCAATAGTTTTTAAAGCCTAGTCATTTTCCTAGGCTATGCCTCACTGTTAATTATTCTAGGTAGATATTTTAAAGATATAAAATATACTTTCAAAATTCAGTTTTATTTTGCCATGTGACTTTTTTTAAATTAAAGTTTCATTTGTGTATTTTTTTTTCATCTGCTTTGGTTTTTCTAACTAGAACTTCTATTGGTCTATTTCTTTCTCTTTTTTTTGTTTGTTTTTATTTTATTTATTTTTTATTTTTTTTATTTTATTATTTTTTATTGTAATTAGTAAAAGGGTTACATGATATTTGCCAGATAAAAGGTGCATTAATTCACATACATTGATACCCTTTCACATGTCTTGGTACTTTCTCTTTTTTTAAATGAGAAATTTTAACTATTTATTTGATATTTCAAGATCATTTCTTTTTTTCTACTTATTTATTTTTCTTGTAGTATATAGAGGGGTTACAGTTATATTCGCCAGATAGAGGATGCATTACTTCTCATACATTGATGTTTTTGTCCCCATTTCCCTCCCTCCACTCCCTCCCAAACATCTTGTTTTCCCTCTTCCCTTTTCTATTTCAAATAAACAAATAAATGTATATACAATATACCAGGTAACAAAGTCAAATACTGTAACGATATGAGATTAACCAAAGGGCAACAAAAGAGAAGAGAAACAACATAGTACATTAAGAACAACAATCATATAATATGAAGCTCTTTTTTCCATATCTTGGAGATCCTTTCTATTGGTCTATTTCTTCATCTATTTTCCACATATATTTATTTTTCTGGAGCCCATTTCTCTTCACTTAACTTTCATTCTTAATATTTTACTTTTTTAAAAAAAACAAACCTTTTTTGCTTCACTTAAGGGGTTATCTGTAGCAGTCATTGCTTTATATACTATTTATCTTGTTTCCTAATTATTTTTTAAAACATTTTATTTTTTCCTAAGATCCATCTTTTTATTTATTTATTTTTTTGTTGGTCATGGGACTTGATCTCTGGACCTGGGTGCTGTTCCTGAGCTCTTCAGCTCAATGCTACCACCCTACCCCTTGACCTACAGCATCACTTCTGGTTTTCTGGTAGTTAACTGGAGATAAGAGTCTTATGAACTTAATTGCCTGGGCTGGCTTTGAACCTCCATCCTCCGATCTCAGCCTCCTGAGTAGCTAGGATTACAGGCATGAGCCATCACACCCAAGTCCCATCTTATTTTTCTAATTTAAGTTGGAATGTTATCTTTTCAAGTCATATAGCTTTCTTAATATCTTTAGATTGTTTTGTAATAGAGTGATATGGTTTTGGTGTATTTCATGGGCATACGTCTTTTTTGGGAATTCTGAAGATTGACAGCAACCTAGAAGAAAGGTCTGAGATAACCTCTCAGACTCCAAAAGTGAACAAATTATGGTAACATTTTGATCTCTGATTGCTACCCTCCTGAACTCTGGAAACATAGATTTTTTTTTTGTTTTGGAAGTTCTCAAGTTTGTGATTATTTCTCTCAAGTAGCTGTAGGGAATGAACCTACCCCTTTCTACTCTTCTTCCGTACCAGCAGTATGCAAGTCTGGAGCAGCTGCTAGTTTTTTTTCCCCCCTACGCTCTTACTATGGAGTATGTGAAGATATCTATTTCATAATTTCATAGCAAATGTTGTCTGTGATTATTTGGATTTAATTACCTTATCATGTGGTCTGTTTGTGTGTGAGAGGACTAAGGAACATCCAGAAATGATCCCATCAACTATCTCTATCCACTTCCAAGGATTCTATGTCCAAATGGCACTGTAAACAGTTTTGACTTTGCACCAGAATACGTTTGATATAAACTATTTTCTTCTTATACAAGTAAAGTCTTTAAAAAAAAAAACACGATCTCACAAAGTTGTGACAATATGTCTCTCTTCCCATTTTCTTCTTTTTCTTTTTTCTTTTATTTTGGTGGGACATGGGGCTTGAACTCTGGGCCTGGATGCTGTCCCTGAGCTCTTCAGCTCAAGGCTACTGCCCTACCCCTTGAGCCACATCCCCACTTCCATTTTTTTAGAGGTTAATTGGAGATAAGAATCTCACATTTGTTAGTGCCTGGGCTGGTGTTGATCAGCAACCCTCAGATCTCAGCCTCCTGAGTAGATGGGATTACAGGTGTGAGCCAACACACACAGCTCCCATTTTCTTCTTTGCAAACAATATGCAGTCTCTTTCACTCATTCTTTATCTACTGGCTTCCATATCTCTAAACCCAATTCTTACATTACTCCTTCCTAGGACTTCACTTCTGATGTCACCTGTTGACGTCAGGCAGGGAATTAACTGGATTCAGGCACCCAGTGAGCTTCCAGTCTGCAACTGCCATGCTTACTCTCTTCTATCATTGTCTAATGTGTTCAGATAGACTGTGTAGTGCCTTTAGACTTGGACCTGAAGCCCTGTAGACTTTACTGCTGTTCCTGGTACTATTGCATATTAGCAAAGCTGGGCTTTCTCTTTATGGCTGTTTATTTATTTGTTTTTGGTGCCCATCCTGGGGCTTGAACTTAGGGCCTGGGCACTGTTCTGAAACTCTTTTCCTCGAGGCTAGTGCTCTACTACTTGAGCCTGGTTGTTTGTGGTTAAGTGGAGATAACAGACTCATGGAGTTTCCTGTCCCTGCTGCTTTCGAACTGTGATCCTCAGATCTTAGCCTTCTGAGTAGCCAAGGTTACAGGCATGGACCACTGGTTCCTAGCCATCTCATTACAGTTATACTGGAAATCTCTGTCTCACTTCAAAATCAGCTCTCTTTCTTTCAACATTCTATTTTTTGGTGACTCATTTTCAGACTCAAGTGGATCACATATTGTTACTATCTCCAGTGATGGTGCACAAGGGATTATGTATTTGATTTCATTTCTCCATTTTGACTTTCATTTGTTATACTCCATTGATAGCTCAACTGGGTATATAATTTTAAGTTGGGGATAATTTATCTCCATGATACTTTCAAGTGTTACTTATTAGAATTATTATGTTATGCTTAATCCTCTAATTTTATTCATGAAATGGCTTGCAAAACTCTCCTGGACATTTATAGAATCTTCTCTCTGCCTATAGTATTTGGAAAATTCACAAAATACACCATGATGCATTTATTCATTGAGCCAGTATTGAGAATGCCTCTTTGAATCTGGAAATTCTCAATAATGAATACTGGGGAATGTTTTGAATTATTTATTGATAATTTATCTTTTATGTTCCCTCCCTCTCTCCCTTCCTTCCTTCCTTCCTAACTTCTTTCTTCCTTTCTTTCTTTCTTTCCTTCTTTCCTTCTTTCTTTCTTTCTTTCCTTCTTTCTTTCTTTCTTTCTTTCTTTCCTTCTTTCTTTCTTTCTTCTTTCTTTCTGTGGGTTATGGGTCTTGAACTCTGGGCCTGGGTGTTGTCCCTGAGCTCTTCAGCTCAAGGCTACTTACTACCCTACCCCTTGAGCCACAGCCCCATTTCCCTTTTTCTAGTGATTAATTGGAGACAAGTGTCTCACATTCTTTAGTGCCAGGGCTGGATTTGAACCATGATTGTCAGATCTCAGCCTCCTGAGTAGCTAGGATTACAGACATGAGCCACCATGCCTGCCCTCCTTTGTTTTCTAAATCTATAGGATTATTTTTTGTTGTGGTGGTTGTTTGCCAGTCCTACGGTTTGAACTCAGTCCCTGAGCCTCTCTGTATTCAAGGCTAGTGCTCTACCACTTAAGCCACAGTGCCACTTCCAGCTTTTTTTGAGTAGTTTATTGGAGATAAGAGTCTGACAGACTTTCCTGCCTGAGCTGGCTTTGAACTGTGATCCTCAGATCACAACCTGAGTAGTTAGGATTACAGGTGTGAGCCGCCAGCACTTGGCAATGTTCTTCTTATGGATATTAGCATTGTGCAACTCATAGGATATTATTGATAGCTTCCATTTTTTTTGTTTCTTAAATAAAAATTATCAAGGGCAATATGTGGCTATTAGATCCAAACAATACAAGAGCGAGGACTCAATATTTACATACCCAATGCTATGGACATGGTATTGGAAATATAAACATAACTACATAGACATAAAAATCTATGACTCTATAGACATAACGTTTTATTTCATAAATTAATATGTATCTATGATATACAAAAAATTATCAAGGGCCTTCATTTTGAACTAGACTTAGTCTGGATTGGCTTCCAACTTATAAGCATTGTGCTTTCACATCCCAGATAGCTGGGATTTCATGCATACACCACTAATCTGAATCTTTTGACAATTCTTGCAATATCATTTTTCCTGACTATGCCTCCCTTCTTAGTCAATTAAAAAAGAGATATTTATTGATTTATTTGTTTCTTTCCTCTCAGTGTCTTTCTTGGATGTCTGATGAGTTTTGGCAGGCTACTTTTGACGAAGAATTGAGACTAAAAAGCTGCTTGCCAGAACAGGTGTTATTTATACTCAGACTAGAGAGTCACGAACAGGATCCTTGATTTCGATGATTTCACAGACTCCAAGTCTTTCTTATCTTAAAAAAGATGTTATCACCTCATAAAGCATCCTCATCTCTCAGTGCCTCTGTGAGTACTTATCCTCCCAGTTTTGTTTAAACAGCATCTTGCTCTCACTTTGTTTTCTGGAGATACCTTCTATTTTGCTATCTCTTGAGAATAAATGTTCAGTTTCTGGTTAGAGAAACAGAAGACCAGGCATAAGGATGAGGGACATAGAGCTCTAACTGTTTTTATATATTGGTCTTGTAGTTTTGTCTCCTTCACTCTCTTTCCAGAGGTAAAGTCTTCTAATTCTTGAGCATATAAGATTGTGCATGCAGCTCGTACTGGTTCTTAGTGCTTTCCTTTTCTTGGCAGAACTTGGCTCCCTTGAGACTGTTAAATCAGTTACTGCTCTTCCACCTGCTTTCCAGCTTCCCCAATTCTCATTTTCTCTATTTTGTTGCAATTAAAAAAAAGACAACCACAAAATCCCTCATGTTATAGCTTAAAATGGGAGTTTAGGAGCAAGAAAAATTAGAATGTGGGTCATTAAACACTCCCCAAATAGTGATCTTGAATTTTTAAGAAGTATGTCAAATCCATTAACTAATAATACTTTCCATTCCTGTTATAACATTTTGCTTTTTTCTTGTGGTAGAATGATTTCTATTTTTTCTCTCCTATTCCAGTCCTCATGAATAAGGTACTGGATTTATTAAAACCTAGTATTCCCCTCTCCCCTCAGGTCTGAGACTGCAACTCAAACTTAGTACCTATGGCCCCATCTGCTCATTGGCTATCACTTTACTAACCAAACCACCCTTCCAACCCCCAAATCTAGATTTCCTAAACATCGCCCTTTCCTCAGTGTGGGGATGGAACTCACATCTGACCTTCACACACACTAAGCAAGCACCTCCTCCATACCCCCAGCCTGCTTGTATTCTTCTATAGCAAATCATATTGCATATTTTATGTAATTTTATAATAGGATAAAATTAAAATCCAGAGGGTTTTGTTAATAAATATGCAATCTTCTCTCTGTACCTTTAGACATTCACCTTTCCGTCTGGTTAAACTACTTCAGTTTAAGGACAATTTTATTCCCTAGGTGACATTTGGCAATGTCTGGAGACATTTCGTGTGGCGTGACTGCATTCACTGGGTTGAGACATGGATTAGGAAGTATTCAATGTGCATAGGCAGAGTCTGCCATAAAGAATTATTTGGTAATTATTAAAAGTAAATGCTGAGGAGCGACCATGGATTTTCAACTTGAATCATTGTGCCTCCAAGGAAAAACTGGTTCTTGAGGCTGGAGCCTGTGGTAACAATTACAAATTGAAAATTCCTACTCTGAAATCAGAAATCCGAAAAGTTACAATATCTGAAAGAACTGGAGCACAAATTTGATGCTTCAGTGGAAAATTCCTTGCTGAGTGATTTTGTTTCACGCAATGAATTATTTAAAATAGGGTATGAAGGTTTACATGTACTAGGTGCATATGAACATAATTTTATGTTTTCACTTGTGTCCTAACCTGAAGGTATTCGTGTGTGTGTGTGTGTGTGTGTGTGTGTGTGTGTGTGTGTGTGTGTGTGTGTGTGTAGTTATTCCCAAATCTCCCAAAAAATACAAATGTGAAATTCTTCTAGTTCCAAGCATTTGAGGTAAGGAATACTCCAATTGTATAATAGTTTCTGATTCCTCAAAGGACCATAGTACACATACATGATACATTCATTGGACATTTAAGTCTCATGTCAGGGGCAATTAGGCTAGGCAAGCACTATACCCCTAGGCCAAACTCAGGGCCCCAACAGGGACAATTAGGGAAAAAATCCTCAACATGTTTCTTAGGGGGCAAATAGTGAAAATTAGGTCAAGAACCACTGCTCTAAAGTGGAGAAGGTACTACTTCCAGTCTAGTTTTGGAGCACTGAAGTTGTAATCTGGTATCTGGAGGAATGTAAGAGAGTAGAATAATTCAGTGAAGATTTAGAAGTTGTGGAAGAGATTTTCCCAAAGAAAGAAAGATCTAAAGGGAGGGCAAGAGAAAAGGTAGAGCAGAGTATTACATGGATAAACCCCTTTCACAGTATTTAGAATATTAAAGTATAAGTTCATTAAATTGCTTTTTTTGATTTATTTTTATTTTTGTTGCCCATGCTCACCACCTTTAACTTACTCTATAACTTAGGTCAGCCTGCAACACTCTCTTCCTGAGTCTTACCCTCTACCAATTACTAGTTATGTGGTGTTACAAACATCCTTTAGTATTACAGAGTTTAAATTGCCCATTTCAGAAGAAGGAACATAAATATTGTATGATCTTGATTTGTTGAAAGAATGTTTTGTTGTCAGTCATGGGGTTTAAACAGAGGGCCTGGGTGCTCTCCTTGAGCTCTTTTGCTCCAGGCTAGCACTCTATCCCTTTAAGCATCAGCAGCATCAGCACCACTTCTGCTTTTCTTTTCTATCTTTTGTGTGTGTGGGCGGGTGGGGGGTCATGTGGCTTAAACTCTGGACCCTGGGTTCTGTCCTTGAGCTCTGCAGCTCAAGGCTACCACAAGCCACACTTCCCCCTTTCTAATGATTAATTGGAGATAAGAGTCTCCTGGACTTTAGTGCCCCTGTCTTTGAACAGAGATCCTCAGATCTCAGCCTCCTAAGATAGCAGGCATGAGCCATCTCACTCTGCACACTTCTGCATTTTTTGAGATAGAGCCTCCCAGATTATCCTTCCTGGGGCAGGTTTTGAAGCATGATCCTCATATTTCAAACTCATGAGTAGCTAGGATGACAGGCTTGAGCTTTGGTTGCCCACTTTTTTTTTTCCAATAAGAGCATAATATCTGCCTTTAATTTCTACATACTCCTTTTTTATGGCATCTATGTTCCAGGTCTTTTTAAATTTTTTTTATTTTTTTATTGTTCTAATTAATATAAGACTGTTACTGGGGGATTAAACATGTCATCTGTAGGGAGTAAACTCTAGTATATCAGATTGTTTATAAGCAAGATTGTCCATAAAGCAAAACTTTGAAAGCAAACTTAAATTGCTATAATACAACTACTGCAACCTAGGAACCATATCAAAGCCCAATCCATTCAAGAAACTCCTCACAATACAAAAAGGCTAGTTTAGAGTTCAAGGTGCTATCAGGAGAGTAATTAGATTTACCTGTTACGTGCACATGAGATACGTACGTCTGAAAGTTAAACAATGAGAATGTCCCACAATGCTCTGTGACTAATAAGGAAATGCATATATTTCATGCTACTCTACTGCATGTATGGATGATAATACTGTAGAAAGGTATTTCCATAGCCCTCTGTGGCCTGTCTGTCAGTATTAATGCATTGCTTCTAGCTCATTTCAAGCAGCAAATCTGTGCTTATATTTTTCTCATTTGTTTTGGTGCCATGTTGGAGTTCAAGCTAAAGGCACACTTGTGTTAGTTTCAGTTCTACTTGGAGCTAGCCAAAATTCAACGATCACACTGGACACTGGCGACTATTTCCAAATGCTGCGTGACCTCAAGTCCTTAAAGCTTTGGTACAGCAGGACATGACCTTGATAACTTGAAGCAACATTTCATCACAGTAAAGCCCCAGGATATTTGGGTCTGTGTCTCTTGAGAAGTTGTTATTACAAAACATTCTTCTGCATTCCTAATGTCTGCGTCAAAAGCCCCACACAGTTGTTGCCGATTAGTGAGATCTCATGCGTTATCAGAGGTCTTTGTCACATGTTTTGCTCTGCTGCAAAGGTGAATCTGGGTATCTTCTAACCATTATCCATTTTTTTTTTTTGCCAGGCATGGGCTTGGGCTCAGGGCCTAAGCACTGCCTTTGGGTTTTCTCAAAGCTAGAGCTCTACCACTTGAGCCACAGCACCTCTTCTGGCTTTTTTCTATGTATGTGGCACCAAGGAATTGAACCCAGGACTTCATGCATGCTAGGCAAGCACTCTACCACCAGGCTAAACTCCCAGCCCTTATTGTCCAATTCTTATAGTAACTTATTCTAGCCCACTAAGCATGCAGTCTTTTCAGTTTCATTTGGGAGGGTAAGGCTAAGATCTGACACACATGGCATAAACTCATTTGTGCTTCTATTGTGCTAGCAAATGGCATTTTGGATCTTCATGACCAAGAAATCCCATGTGTTTTCATTATTACTGTTTTTGCAGCATGATGTACATTCAGTTATGGAATGGCTACAAAACAAGAAGATAACTAATTTGTTGAGGAGTGAGAACATAGCATCACAGAGAGCATGCTTTAAACCATTGCCTCTTCCTCTCATTTAGCAAATAACAATGCAAAGCATATTGCCAATCCTTTCCTTTAATAAATCATTTATCCACTTGCTCTTCCAATAAATATTTATGTAAAGCTTTGAGCATTCCAGACACTGCCCCTAGGCACTGCTGAGGATACAAAAACAAAGCAGAATCCTTGTCTCCTTTGGACTCTATGCTCTGGAAGGAAAAAAAAAAACCCTAACAATACAAAATATAAAAGATGAATGATAAGAATATATATATTTGATGACAAAAAGGGCAGAACAAAGACAGGTGTTTCTAGGAGGATATATAATTTCAGATACAATTTTTTTAAACCTGGTATGTTGTATATACGTTACTTTTTATTTATGTTTTGGTCAGTCGTGGGGCTTGAACTCTGAGCCTGGGTACTGTCCCTGAGCTCTTCAGCTCAAGGCTACTGCCCTACTCCTGGCTGGAGTCACTGCTCTTGGCCTGTCACAATTTGTTTTTCTAAATAAAGTTTTATTGCAATGTAGAATTTGCCCATTTATTTACATATTAGTCATAGTCATTTTTTAAAAATCTATCAAAAGTATTTGAATAATTGCAAAGAACACTTTCTGGTTCTCATTACCTAAAGTATTTTCTGTATGGGTATTTACAAAATATGTTTGATGGCCCCTGGAGTAATTCAAACATAACTTGAGGCAATGAAGTTTGAAAGTTTCTGGATCCTCAGGACACACCTCTTCCAAAGGTAAGACAGTGTAGGAGTTGAAATCACACCTTTGTTGTCACTAAAAGTTTAAAGGCATACCAACGAATGTAATGGTATGTGCATCCAAAGCTTAGAGTTTCTTAAATGATAAAGCATAACTGAAATTTCAGTAACTTTCTTCAATACACTTGTTTTTGAGGTGTTGGGACTTAAACTCAGAGCTGTGTACTTACTAATCCAAGCACTCTATAACTTGAGTCACTTTTTATTTCTTTAGTTATTGTCAGACTGGGTCTTATTTAACCCTAAGACTGCTCTCAGATTTTTGTTTTCCTACTTAATTCTTTTATATAACTGGGGTTGTAATGTGAATCCTCACACCTGTCTTTTCTTTGTCATAGTGTCTTGTCCATTTTGTTTATCTGAGCTGGTCTCGAAGGACATCTTCTTCTTTCTGTCTTCCACTAGGATTTCAGGTATGAACCACTGCACTGGTTTACTTGTGAATCACATATGGTTGCCTCTCTTTCACTTGCCAGCCTTGATAAATATTAGTTCAAACAACTGTTGTTGTTGTTGTTGTTGTTTGTGATAGTAGGCATCAAACTAGCCTTATGTATGGAAGGCATATGTTCCGGTTTAAACATTTTTCTTTTGTACCAGTCCTGGAGCTTGAACCCCAGGGTTGGGTGCCGTTCCTAAGCTAGAGCTCTACCACTTAAGTCACAGCTCCACTTTATTTTATTTTTGTTTTGTTTTGTTTTTGCTGGCTAGTTGGACATAAGTGTCTCATAGACTTTTCTGTCTGGACTGGCTTTGAATCTTGATCCTCAGATCTCAGCCTCCTGAGTAGCTAGGATTACCAGCGCTTAGCTGGCAATTTTTTTATTAAGTGGAATAAAATAGTTGGAGAGACAAAGTAGAGCATGCAGCAGGTCAGAGTTAATGTTGTGGATTTTATTATTATCATTGTCCTATCACTGACAGGATCCGTGGTGAAGGTATGCAATAGTGCTGAGACATGGAGCGTAGTCAAAGGGCCAGGATAGAAGTTTTCATTCACCAGATTAAACCAGGTTTCTACTCAAGGCAGCTTTTGAAAAGATGGAGTCTCCCAGCCTTCCTACTAGTCAGGAAGATGTCAGAAGATGGATAATAAATTTGGATTTTTTTTTTAATTTCAGAAAAGCAAATAGGAACTATCTGTATTTTTAATATACTTTTGGCCCTTCCTTCCCTTTTTACTTATGTATGAGGTATTTCTCTGCAAACTTTGAACTTCTGACCTCTTCTCTTTGGTTTTATGGCCATTCTCCCTTTTTACTTCATCGTGATGTATTTACTCAGGATCACAGAGTTTCCTTTTAATTCCCATACATTAGTGTGAGCACCCAGCATTTTGGTGGTACCACACAAATGCTCTGGGTATGTGATTAAGGAATCGAGGGTGGGAAGGAGCTCTTCTAAGATTACAAAGCCTTGTTTGTCATCTGCCTGACTCTGCAAACTTTTAATCCACATTTGAAGCCACTTAATTCCTGTCTGTAAATCTAACTCACCCTCTCAGCCCAATCTCCCTTAAGAAGTAGGAATTCAGGAAAAGTTGGCCAGGAATGTCATATCAAGTTAGCCTCACTGCTTGATCTCATGTAATTATGCTGGTGACCGACCCAAGGCTAGGAATGGCTTCCTGTTGTTTTCCACTAAGTGGCCATGGAATCTGTATTCTGTGCTCAGTTCCCTGAAAATTGGGGATGTGGGCTCTAACTTGATTATTCACATCTTGTCTCTTCATCCATCTGGTAGCTGAGGGCATACTTGTTGAGAAAAGAGCTGGGTTACTCTCTGTGGTCAGGAAGAAGAAAGTTGACTCAAGAAGTATCTTTAAGATTGTGAACACCAGTAGATAACTGCTAAATTCCTGATCAAGTTTGGTTCATCCCCTCTCTATTATGGTGATTTCAAGTCTAATGAATGTTCCTCTGTCATCTGACTTTAGCTATTTTCCTCTCAATTCTCATCTCATTGTCTGCAGTAGACTGTGAGGGGAGGGCACACTCGGGAAAAGTGCTCTCTGTTGCAACAGCATTTCTGTGCACTACCTTTCTTCAGTGTTAAAGGAGGAAATCAGATTTCCTCACCCACCCTTAAACTGGACTTCAGGGTTATCTTGGTTTTCCAGTCTCTAACCTCTCCTATCTACATGCTTTTAAACTTATTGGATGCAAATAGATGATATCACGATATCACACACACACACACACACACACACACACACACACACACACACACGAGTAAGAAGCATACATGCTCCAAAATATCCCTCCCTGGATTTCATATCTTGTTTAGCTCTTGACCTTAGTATCTCATTTTGCAGCATTCATGCATGCTTAAACTTTTATTTTTGTCCCTGCTTCTTCTACTTTTTCAAACTACAACAGGTGCTTCCTAAAATTGTACTGCCCTAAAATTGTTCTCATGAAATATACCCAGTTCAAATCCCAATGGGACCAACCCCCCCCCACAAACTTAATCAAATCAAGCAAACAACACCCCTAATGGGCTTGCATCCATAGTAGATCTTTGACAGAAATTAATTGATTATCACTCCCTGTTATAAACTTCCTGTCTCGTTGATTCACAAGAAAACCCCTGTTGATTTCTGCCTCTTGATCTCAGGCTAGTTGTCTTTGGATTTTCATGCTGGTTAGTCTGTTCTACTCAAACCATGCTCAGGAAAAGGCAGGGGCTTAGGTCTCCCTCCCTTCCATCTAGTCAGTATTTTGAAGTAAAATGTTTTCATAGTGACATCATAATTTTCTTTTCTCTCTTTCTTTTTATTCCCTCCTTCCTTCCTTCCTTCCTTCCTTCATTCCTTCCTTCCTTCCTTCCTTCCTTCCTTCCTTCCTTCCTTCCTTCCTTCCTTCCCTCCCTCCCGCCCTCCCTTCCTCCCTTCCACCATCCCTCGTTTTCCATCTCTTCTTCTTCTTCCCCCTCTATGTCTCTCTTTCATTTTTTGCCAGTCATGGAGTTTGAACTCAGGGCCTGGACACTGTCCCTGAGCTTCTTTGTGCTCAAGGCTAGCGCTCAGCCACTTCAGCCACAGTGCCATTTCCACCTTTTTCTGTTTATTTGGTACTGAGCTATTGAACCCAGGCTAGCACTCTGCCACTAAGCCATATTTCCAGCCTCGTGACATCATAATTTTCTAAGATCTATTGGTTTTCTTTTCCTAATACAGTTGTCTGACAGTGAAGATGGCCTGCAACAGTGAGTGGATAATTTAAGTTGCTTGGCTACATGTTCTAATAGGAAACAAGTTCTGTCCACAACTATGTAAAGGAAACAAGCCTTATCTCTAACATCTCCTATCATTACTTACGTGCTGACAAATCCCAGGCAAAAATCTCTAGTTCAATTGTTGTTCCTGATCACAGGCCTATATACCCAGTAGAATGGCTTACACATTCATTTTGCTTCCTTCTATGGCCATCTCAAATTCAACTCATCCTAACCTGAACTTGACAACCAATTCTCTCTCCAATGTCCACAAAAATAATGCTCCTTGAACTTGGTTTTGTATCTTATTACATATTGACTTGCTTACATCAGCACAATGGAGTGGTTTCTTGGCTACTGTTGGCTCTCCAGACACATGGGTTTTGCATCTGTGGTTCAAATGATTGTAGATTGAAAGTATTTGGGAAAAAATTGCATCTACACTGAATATATACATCCTTGTCTTTCTTGTCATTGCTTCCTAAGCAATAGAATATAAAAGCTATTCGTATATCATTCACGTAGTATTAGTTACTATAAGTAACCTAGAAAAATATTTAGAGTTTGTATAACAATGTGGTGGCATTTTACATAAGATTTAAACATCATAGAGTTTACTAGCCCTGGGAATGCTAGAACCAATTCCCCATGGCAAGGAAAGGGCAGCTGTGCCTCTACTACTCTCCAAAACCCATCATATTTACTTGAAAGTAGTTTAGTGGGCTCACCTTCATCGCTCAGCTCTTCTCCTTTCACCTAGTTTGGTAATGGAGACCACATACCATATTGCCAAAACTCCAAGATCCAACTCTGCTTTCAAAGGAGAAAAAAAAAACTGGATTCCATTGAGATGAGTCTTTAAAAGCAGTAAGTCTGTTAATACTCAGTTGAGTAAATACATTATCCAAGAGAATGGTGTTAGAGTTGACCTGATGTCACCTGTCACCTCCTCCCATCCATCTACTATTGAGTATGGAGAAAATAAACCCACAGATTTTGCATATATTGTTGGGTCTGGCCACACTCTTTCAGAAATACAAAACAAGGGCTGGGTAAGGATCAAGGAAAAGGAAGCCTTAAATCTTAGCACCACCACAAAAAGAAAGAAGAAATGTAAATCGATTGTTTTATCTCTTTAGAAACTGAGAGCTCCTGCCACTGAGATTCCACTACTTCTTCCATTCCAGATGTCTTAGGATGTTTCCTCCTTGTTTCACTCCTCACTTCATTTCCTAATTTCCAGCTATGTGTCTGTTTTCTTTTAAAAAAATATTTTATTTTATTTATATTTCTTAATTGTTATCATAAAAGTGATATACAGAGGGGTAACACTTATATGTCAGATACTACGTGCATTTCTCTTTGGATTACCCTTTCCCTAGCAGGTGTCTCTTCTCTTCCATTAGTTGGTGATAATGCTTTGGTCATCTGTCTTTATATTTATAGATAGATTCTTATTTCTAAAAAAAATTTTGCCAGTCCTGGAGACTGAACTCAGGGCCTGAGCACTGTCCTTGGACTTTTTCAAGGCTAGAATTCTACCACTTGAGCCACAGCATCACTACCAGCATTTTCTACATATGTGGTATCAAGGAATTGAACCTGGGCCTTCATGCATGCTAGACAAACACTCCAGCACTAGGCCAATAGGTTCTAATTTCTATCCTGGATTTCAAAGGGGAGTAAAGGAGTGTGACAGCAGTATTCAGCTACTTACTGCTTGTCTTAAACTCTCCCTTTTGCTTGCCTTTGGGAAATATAACCCTGCCTCTCTATTTCCTCTTGGGGCTTAAAGTGGCTTTAGCCAGGTCTAAATTAAACAGATATTGTAGAGATTTCTATTTAGCTTCAGCTTGATTTAGCTGTATGTGCATTTTTAAGACTTTGAGACTTTGAAACTAGGTACCCATGACCCAACTTTTTGTGCTTGGGAAGCAACAGGACGTAGATCCTACGATCTCGGTTCCAATAATTTCTTAGTTCTCTTGAGACACAATATTTATAGGAAAATGGGGACAGCCAAAGGCAGAATTTGGAGTCATTTTCAAAATAAATGATTTCAAGGCTTTACTTCTCAAGGCAATGGAATAAGACAGTCTGCTCATCACTTATATGCTTTTATTGTGCTTTGGGATACTGAACTTCAGGATATGGGTAAGTAGGAACAATTGGGGTGTGTGTGTGTGTGTGTGTGTGTGTGTGTGTGTGTGTGTACCCATTAAATTCTGAAAACTCTTCAGAGTTTAGTCTACCAGAGCTAAAAATACCCAGATAGCACAGTTTGAATAAAGGAAGATAATGTAGTATAAATTGTCTTCCTGCAGCCATTATTGTGCCAAGCCCTAACCATATTCCTGAATTACTTGTAATTGGGTTTGTAGATGAGCTAGAAATCTCTTCTGCTACATCTAGATTTCATAAGACAGTGGCATTTGAATGTTGTTCTGGTGGTAGATAATAGAACAATACAAAATGAATTGTAGTAATTTAAGAATGCTCTGTGAGGATTTAAAAATCCCTTTGCAGAAATTATAAGATATGTTTGTGGTTTTTTCTGTCATATCAAACACAACAAAGTTTGTGCATTCTTATAATCCTTACCAAAAGGACATTTATAATTCTTATCTGAAATTTCTGTTTTTTTTTCTATTTTCTTTCCTATATTCTCTTTTCTTTTCTTTGTCTTTTCCCCCTCTATATTTGTCAAATTTTTCTTTCTTCTTTTCTTTGTGGTCATGGGGTTTATCTTAGAGCCTCACATTTGCTATACATTCGTGTGTGTGTGTGAGTGTGTGTGTGTGTGTGTGTGTGTGTGTGTGTGTGTGAGAGAGAGAGAGAGAGAGAGAGAGAGAGAGAGAGAGAGAGAGAGAGAGAGAGAGAGAGAGAGAGAGAGAGAGAGAGAGAGAGAGAGGAGAGAAGAGGGAGAGAGAGAGTGTTGTGGGCTTAAACTCAGGACCTGAGTGCTGCCTCTGAGCTTTTTTATTTTTTTTTCTTCTCCAGGTTAGTTCTCTACCACTTGAGCCACAGCTCTACTTATTTCTGGCCTTTTTTTTGGTAGTTAGATTGGAGATAAAGTCTCACCACTTTTCCTGTCTGAGCTGGCTCAGAATTTTGATCTTTAAATCTTGGTCCTCTTGAGTAGATAAGATTACAGGTGTAGGCCATCAGTACTTGGTGTCATTCTACATTTGAGCTATACTCCGGCTGGTTTTCTTTAGCTATTTTTTCAAAGAACATCAGAAGTTTTCACCCAGGGGTGCAGCTGTGGGTGGCCATTCTCCTCCTTCCTCCTCCTGTAGAACTGATATTAGAGTTACACAGCACCGTGCCTGGCCTTTTCTTTGAGATAGGGCACTGTTAACATTTTTATAAGGGAATACATCCAACAAAAATGCAGGAAGTATAAATAGAAGGATCACATGCTGTCCAGGCTAGTGTAGGCAATAAGTAAGACACTATTGCAAAAATAACTTGAGTTAAACTGGTTCCAGGTATAGCTCACACAGTGGAACACATGCCTAGCGAGTGTAAAGTCAAATTCAAACTCCTGTATTGTTAAAAGAATATTTTTTTCCATATTAAGTTGACAATGAATTTAGCTTTATTTCTATGTCTGTGGCATGAGTATTTTGGGTCTATTTTGGTTTTGTAAGAAGGAGCTCTGTGCGAGACCAGTAGAGTCCTTGGAGTACTGACTACCTAAACATTATTCCTTCTGAAGTCATCTTCAGTTTTAAGTCAATTAAATGAGGCCATGTGCTAATTCATCTTCCTTTCTATGATAACAAACAACAATGTGGATTGAGGCTTTACAAATGCACATCTTGGGGGCAGGAGACATCTCTTGCTTCTAGCTTTGTTCAGCAAAGTTTGTAGCCTGTACAAACATAAACTTACCCAATGAAAATATATTCGATGTAAGATGCTTTAGGCCAGGCTTTACCTATTTCTATTTGGTAGTTTCTTAAAAAACATTCCTTTTTTGAGACCTGGGAGCAGTGCCTTATACCCATAATCCTAGCTACTCAGGAGAATGGCTGTTCAAAGCCAGCCAGGGAAGGAAAGTCTGCAGGAACTTCATCTCCAATTATTCACCCCAGAAGCTGGAAGTGAAGCTGTGGCTAAGGTGGTAGAGCACTAGTGCTGAGCATACAAAGTCAGAGACAGTGTCCTGAATTTGAGCCCCAAGAGTGGCACGCGCGCACGCACACACACACACACACACACACACACACACACACACACACACCATACACATCTTTATTGATAGAATGGAAAAGAGCCAAGAGAAGATGTGAAAGAAATATGGTTCCTTGATCCTAGATAACAATGAAACAGAAAAAGTGTTAGAAAAATCTTTCTGTTCATTGTTGGCCAACAACAGTTAGTGATTTACTTGCAGTAAGCCTTGTGTTCTTATTTTGTTGTGTCTAGACAGCCAAATTCTTTACTGCAGTTGAAAGAATGTGCAGCCAGCACTGACGGCATAGTAAAGAGGGGAAAACAAATGAAATAAATTTCCAAATTATTCTTTTTAAACTCAATGAAAGAAATAATGAGGCCAAGAATGATATTTAGAAACACACACAAACATACTTCTTTGCCAAAATGGTTGAAATATTTCAAAATTCATAGATGATAATGGACAGAATCCGAAAACCTTGGAGGATTTTATTTATGCATCATTTAAATAATGAATGTGTGAACAATATGTATTTCTACAACTGAATAATGACATTAAAGCAGTAATGCCTCTACATTGGCAATGGATTTGGCTGGTTGATTTGAGTTTGGTGGATTAATGATTCTTGGTGAGAAACATCATTAGTACATAAATAGCAAGATGAAAAGAAGAAATTATTAGCTCAGGAGGAGCTATATATTTGCTGGAGAAGATTTGTAATTTGTATTCGTAGCACATGATGTGAAAACATAGTTTACTTAAGAAGAAAACCATTGAAAATCGTTGGATTTCTTTGCTTCTTCCTTTTCTTTTCATTTTAACTAATTAATTATTTTATTTATTGCCTTTTGGTTGGTTTAGGGGCTAAAAGTCAGGACCTGGGCAATGTCCCTGAGCTTTTTTTTTTGGTGGGGGGGCTGGTCATGGGGCTTGAACTCGGCCTGGGCACTGTCCCTGAGCTCTTCAGCTCAAGGTTACAGCTGCCCTACCCCTGGGCCTGGGCATTGTCCCTAAGCTCTTCAGCTCAAGGTAAAGCTACTGCCTTACCCTTGAGCCAAGCCCCACTTCCCATTTTCTAGAGGTTAATTGGAGATAAGAGTCTCAAGTTCTTTTGTGCCCAGGCTGGCTTTGAACCTTGATC
This sequence comes from Megascapheus bottae, assembly GCF_031878675.1. NCBI lineage: Eukaryota > Metazoa > Chordata > Mammalia > Rodentia > Geomyidae > Megascapheus > Megascapheus bottae. Next base: position 30,336,480 of record NC_143516.1, on the reverse strand, counting down.
CTCAGATCTCAGCCTCCTGAGTAGCTAGGATTACAGGCATGAGCCACCACACCCAGCTTTCCCTGAGCTTTTCTGCTCAAGGCTAGCACTCTACCACTTTGGATCACAGCTCTACTCCCAGTTTTCTGGTGGCTAATTGGAGAGTTTTATGGACTTTCCTTCCCTGGGCTGGCTTTGAATCTCAATCCTCAGATCTCAGCTTCCCAAATAACTAGGATTATATGTGTGAGCCACCAATGCCCAGCCTAGACTTTAATAATCAGGTAATTGTGGTTTTTTTTCCAATAAGCAGTTTACCTATGACTTACATCAAATAGATAGAGCAATGCAACAAGAAGGGCTGCAGTAATAAGGCCTCTCTCTCTCTCTCTCTCTCTCTCTCTCTCTCTCTCTCTCTCTCTCTCTCTCTCTTTTCTTTCTTTCTTTCTTTCTTTCTTTCTTTCTTTCTTTCTTTCTTTCTTTCTTTCTTTCTTTCTCTCTTTCTTTCGTGGGTCATGGGACTTAAACTCTGGGCCTGGGTGCTGACCCTGAGCTCTTCAGCTCAAGGCTACCATCCTCCCCTTGAACCAAGCTCATTTCCCTGACTTTCTTAAACTAAGGGACCAGAAACTGTCCATGAGCTTTTATTTGCTGATGTCTAGCACTCTATTACTTGAGCCTTACCTACTCTTCTGGCATTTTGGTGGTAAATTGAATATAAGACTCTCACAGACCTTCCTGCCCTGGCTGGCTTCAAAATGTGATCCTCAGATCTCAGCCTTGAGTATCTAGGATTATAGATAGGTACCAGCATCTGGCTTCTTTGTGTTTTTGTTTTCTGAGACTTTATCTATGTAACCCAGGCTTTAAACTTTGGATCCTCCAACCTCAACTCCTACAGACTGAAATTAAAGGGTGTAGTGACACAGAACGCCAGTTTCATTTTTTTAATGTTAAATAAACTGTGAGCCATCCAAAATTTGCTCATACATTTTTTTTTATTATTACAGAATTGTCAAATACAGACAAGAGCTGAGGATAGGATAATGAACCTCTGTGGCTCATCACCCAGTTTCAACCATTATCCTAGACATTTTCCCATTCTCAGTCAACATTTCAATTTTCATACTCCAAATATATTCTTTTAAAAAGTGGCCACTGCCACACTAAAATAGCTGAGAATGTTGTACGTGTCTGCACTTCAGATATTTCATTTGGCACAGAAGACGTATATGTATGACTTGGAGAAAAACATGGACCTGAAATAAGCCAGTCCTCTCATTTATTTCCAGAAGCTCAGTACACTTGCTCAGAGAAACAAACCAGGTCCCTGCAGTAAAGCAGGTTTTCCTTTTTGGACTTTTATGGTGTTCCATGTATATGCACACAGATTGGAAGTCAAGATGATGGAGTTTGTGTATAATTTGTTTTGCTCAGACCAGTATATTGATCTTTCACAATTTTTATGAGTATAAATTAATTGTACAAAAGATTTTTATTATGATAGTTGCATATATTCATATTTGGATCCACTCAGTCCTTCTGGGCAGATCCAGGGCTGTGAGAAGTAAAGCTCAGGAGATTTGTATAAAAATTAACAAGGAAGTTGCCTTTGTGAGCACACTGTAAAAAAGCTCAAATCACTCCAGTGTACACCACTGATCCAAAATTACTGTCTTAGGAAAGTAGATAGAATATGTCATAGGTAGGTGGCCTATGTTAAAGGCCTTGTTGACCTGTTGGGTCAATGAAGGTGTTGAAATACCTGTAGAGGAAGTCTGAGGTTCTGCAGCACAGGCAGAGAAGCTACATAACATGTCTGTGTCACTCACTTAAGGGGTAATGGTGATATTGATTGCATATTAATTTTATTAATTATTTAATGTAGTATTTAATTAATTTTATATAACAACTTGGCTGGGTTATAGTACTTAGTGATTTGACTAAACATCAGTTTGCATGTTTATGTGCATTTTTACAATCTCTGTCTTGCACTCTCTCTGAATACGTGTACATGTATGTGTGTGTGTGTGTGTGTGTGTGTGTGTGTGTGTAGTCTGTTGTGAGGCTTGAACTTAGGGCCTGGGCACTGTTTCAAGGTTATGGCTGAACTGCTTGAACCAGAGTACCATTGAGTTTTTGAGTGATTAATTGGAGATAAGAGCTCATGGGGCCATTCTTGTTCAGGTTGACTTTGAACTGTGATCCTCAGAACTCAGTCTCCTGAGGAGCTATGATTACAGGTGTGAGCCACCAGTGCCCAGCAGTAAAAATATTTTAAAAGATGTGACTCATGCTTAGATTAGTAATTTAAATAAAACAAAATGTGTGTAGGCCTTGTATAATCAGGTGAAGATCATCAAAAGCACATGTGGAGGCTGGGAGCATGGCCTAGTGGTAGAGGGCTTGCCTAGCATGCACAATGCCCTGGAATTGATTCCCTGGCACCATATACACAGAAAAAGCGGGAAGTGGTGCTGTGGCTCAAATAGTAGAGCACTAGCCTTGAGAAAGCCCAAGGACAGTGCCCAAGTCCTGAGTTCAAGCCAAAGAAACAGCAAAAAAGAAAAAAAAGAAAAGAAAAAAGAAAAGAAAGTGTGTAGGGTGTGGTGCTGAGGCATTGAGAAAGGAGGGGGCATTCTTTGTTTAGACTGCTCTGGATTTGAGAGTGTATCGTAACTTTTCCTTAGATTTCTATCCTATAAGCTTGCCTTGCAGATTTCAGACTTGCTAGCATAAATTCATTCTTTAAAAATCTCTCTTTCTGTGGATATATATATGTATATAAAACATTACACATACATATGTAAATACATAAACCTTTGCAGATTTATATACAAATTTTATAGGTTCTGGGGTGTTTTTTTTTTATAGAGAACACATGATAAAGGCATTATGTAATGTAGAAAAACTATTGCATTTACTCTGTGTGTGTGTGCCAGTGTGTGGGGGTGCCAGTCCTGGGGCTTGAACTCAGAGCCTGGGCATGGCTAACACACATAAGCCTCAGCTTCACTTCTGACTTCCTGGTGTTTAAGTAGAGATAAAAATCTCTATGGCTCTCCCTAGAGACAGGCATGCACGTGCTGTGTGTTGTTGGGGATTGAACTCAGCACCAGCCACCACTGTCACCTCCATCTCTGGGTTTTGAGATGGATCTTACCCTATGCTTGGTACTTCATAGCCCCCTGTCCACAACTCAGGTCTTCAAACCCTTGATGCTGCCCAGCTCTTTGAACCAAAGTAGCTCTTCAGTTGTGAACAAAGTTCTGTCATAAGAATTCCCAGGCTTCTTTCCTCATCATGAGTTCTCCGGATGTTTCCTGATTTGATGCTGAGAAATGAGTTCACACAACGGTTTCAAATGCTTGACTCCATACTGGGTGCCCAGACAACAATGGAATAGTTTTCATTCCTGTTCTAGAGCCAGGCCTTATTTACAGGGCCTGAGATTTATAGCCAAGCTTGACATTGGTAGCTCACATCTGTAACTCCACTTTCTTAGGAGACTGAGCTCTGAGGATCACAGCTGGAAGCTAGCTGGGCAAGAAAGTCTGTGCAAGAAGCCAGGGGCCAGTGGCTTATACCTGTAATCTTATCTACTTCAGAGGCTGAGATCTGAGGATTGCAGTTCTAAGCCAGCCTAGGCACTGAAGTTGTGAGACTCTTATCTACAATTAACCACCAGTAAACCAGAAGTGGCACTGTGGCTCAAGAACTCAGGGACAGTGCCCAAGCCCAGACTTTAAGCCTTGAAACCAATCATAAAAAGAATATATATATATATATATATATATATATATATATATATATATATATATATAGTATGGCTCTTCTCTCCAATTAATCACCCAAAGCCAGAGGTGGAGCTGTTGCTCAAGTGGTAGAAAACCAGCCTTGAGTGGGAAAATAAAAGTGCCCAGGTATTGAGTTCAAGACTGTAAAACAAAACAAAACCACCAACTCCAAAGAGATTTATAGCCTTTATATGTAGTCTCTTACCTCATATATATATATATATATATATTATTATTAAGAATTGGCCTCTTGTATTTGTGCTACAGATGTTTATAGGACTTAGTATTTACTCATCATAAAGAAAGAAGAAAAAAAAGGAAAGGAAAGCAATCGAGGAGCAGAACCCCAGGGAATGTGGGCAGGCCCCTGATGTAATGCTCAGGCTTCGGATGGGTGGAGAGCCCTCCTTGCAGAGACTGACTTTTCCTTCTTGCTCTGCGGAATGTGAGGTTTGTGTGTAGCTTGGTCAGGCAGTTTCTTCTCATCCCTCATCACAAGTCCCTGCCACATTCTTAGAATCCTTTCCTTTCAGTCTGCCCTGGGTTTTGATTGTTTGCTTGGTGCTGGAGTGTTGAACCAAGTCCACCCTGGGTGCTGGTTACAGGCTTTATCCTCTTTCAAAACTTCAGAGTTCTCCTCCAACCCTCATGCTGGGACCCATCAGGAAGAGGTCAGCTGACATTCCACTCTCTTGTAATTACAGCTCCGAGGGCAACAAGATAAACACAGCCCATGGCCTCCAGGTCTCTGGGAATGCTCCTTCTGCTGTGTACAGTGCTGAGCTGACAGAAGAGCTGCAATCCCGAGCCTTCTCCTGGAAAGGATCCCATTTTCATGTCACAATAGGCCTGTTGGCTCTGAATGTCTGCTCTTGAACTTGCTGATACCTAGGAAGTTGAGACCACTGAAAAGCAAGAGAGCCACCATGGCCAGTGGCTTCCAGTGAACAGCACCAAGGTGTTGGTAATGAAAGAGAAATTGTATTAGCTAAGTGTCAGCCTGCCAACCCAGCAAGCCCCATCAACACTCAGACAAACACTCAGACTCTGTGGAGCCAAGGATTCCAAACGCTGGCATCTTTCCTTGCCTGCTGGCCCTGTGGGCTTTTGTTGTTGTTGTTGTTGTTGTTAAGTAGTGGTATCATGGGCAGTGGCAACAATAGAAGGCAATGCACAGATAGACACCTCTCCTAATACTATTCATCTGAACAATGGCTGAGACAGTGTTCCAAAGTTCACTTCAGAGCTAGTTAGAAATATAGACTGGATCAGGAACATTTTCTTTTCTTTTTTTTTTTGCCAGTCCTGAGGCTTGAATTTAAGGCCTGAGCACTGTCCTTGGGCTTTCTCAAGGCTAGAGCTCTACCACTTGAGCCACAGTGCCAATTCTGTTTTTTTCTATGAATGTGGTACCGAGGAATACAACCCGGGTCTTCATGCATGCTAGGCAAGCACTCCACCACTAGGCTAAATTCCCAGCCCACTTTTTTTTTTTTTAATAGCCTGCAGTGCTGCCTGTGCATACCATGCTGATTTTCTATTGCTAGACTACATTAAGTGACTTAAAGCAAAATAAATATATTGAGTTTGAACTCTCCCTCTCCCTGCTCTTCTCCCTCTCTCCCTCTCTCTCTCCCTTGCATTTTTCTTCCCCCTCTTCTTTTCTATCTCCTTCCTAGTTCCTAGTTCTCTTAGTTCTTCCTTCTCTCCTAGCTCTCATCTTTCTCATAACACTGCATTTCACACTAAATTTTCTGAACTAAAACTTCAGTTCGAGTAAACTATATTTCTCTTTCATTGATGTTACTAAATTTTGTTTTATATTTTATTTTTATTTTTTATCATGGGGCTGGAATTCTGGGCCTGGATGCTATCCCTGAGCTCTTCATCTCAAGGCTAGCTCTCTACCACTTAAGCCACAGTGCCAATTCCAGTTTTCTATTGGTTAATTGGAGATAAGACTCTCATAGACTTTAGTGCATGGGCTGGCTTTGAATCACAGTCCTCAGATCTCAGCCTCAGGAGTAGGTAGGATTAGAGGTATGAGCCACCAGTGCCCAGCTATTACTAAATTATTCTACCATCTACTCATGCTAATATTTAGTATCGATAGGTCTAAAACTAAATAATTATTTATGACTTTATGGAGCAAGCTTGACAAAGTTGTACAATCAAAAGCATGAAACAAGCTAAGCCTGGTAATACATTCCTGTAATCCCAGCACTTGTGAGATAAGGCAGAAGGATGCTGAATTAGAAGTCCAGTTTGGAAAAAGACAAAATGTAGGATACTAAATACATTAATAAACTTCCTTGATTATCAGATAGCAATGAATAAGAATTTTACTGTGAGTAAATGCTAAGTCCTACAGTCATTTATGTCACAAATACAAAAACAAGTAATTTTTTTAAAAAACATAATGTATATAAAAGAGATAGGAGACTACACATGAAGACTATAAGTTTCTTTGGAGTGGTACTTGGTTTTTAATTTTTTTTATGGTTCTGGTGCTTGAACTCAGGACCTGGCACTTTTTCTCCCCCACTCAAGGCTGGTGCTCTACCACTTGGTGATTAGTTGGAGAAACAAGTCTCCCAAAATTTCTTGCCCAGCTAGCTTCTAACTGTGATCCTTAGAACTCAGTCTCCTGAGAAACTGGGATTACAGATGTGAGCTACCAATGTCAAGCTTGGCTATAAATCTCATGCCCTATAAATAAGGCCTGGCTCTAGAACAGGAAGGAAAGCTATTCCATTGTTGTCTGGGCACACAGTATGGAGTCAAGCATTTGAAATCGGTGTGTGAACTCATTTTCAACATCAAATCAGGAAACATCCGGAGAAATCATGATGAGGAATTCCTTCTTATGACAAAACTTTGTTCACAACTGAAGAACTACTTTGGTTCAAATCGCTGGATAAGGATTTGAAGACCTGAGTTGTGAACAGGGAGTTATGAAGTACCAAGCATAGGTAGGATCCATGTCAAAACCCAGAGATGGAGGTGACAGTGGTGGCTGGTGCTGAGTTGAATCCCTAACAACACACAGCACGTGCATACAGCCTGGACAGGAAAGCCCTTGAAACGCTTATCTCTAGTTAAACACCGGAAAATCAGAAGTGAAGCGGTGGCTCAATTGTTAGAGCACTAGCCTTGAGCAAGAAAACAAGTTATAAAGTTTTGGTTTTTAGAACTATAAAATCAAAACAGTACTCGGGTCCCAGTTTCTCCTTTTTCTTCTGCTTCTATCATACAGGCCTTGGGCAGAAATAGAAGAGAAAGAGAATAATGGTTTGCTGGTGGCTCACAACTGTAACCCTAGCAACTCCAGAAGCTGAGTTCTGAGGATCATGGCTATATACAACTCAAGTGTTACAGTGCTAGACTTGAGCAAAAAAAATAAATGTTCAGGGACTGCCCTGAGTTCAAGCCTCAGGATAGGCACACACACACACACACACACACACACACTCCCAAAGTTAGAAAACGATTCTTACTGCACGTTATAGTGGTTTTTCTTGGAGAAGAAGCAAGGAAACCTCTGCTATCTGGAAAAAAAAAAACATTGATTTTTGTGTACATTTTTAGTCAGTAAGTCACCACTGAAAAAAATAAAATAGCATTTAATTGATGTAAGACAAGGCTGGCCGTATAAATCTGCTTTCAATTTGAACAACATGATTTGTGCTCTTATTGGATCTTCAGGGAGAAATTAGGGACCTCAAAATACATTCTTTCCTCGTGGGTACTTAGGTGGGGAGAACGGAAAGGCCATGGCTGGTTTCCATTCTGCCCAGGGCACAGGACGCTCATCAGATGCACGTTGTGTATATCAGAGGAGGTCAGGGTTCCTGCTGCCAGGGAGCCTCACACAACCTGCTTTAGGTATGTAGTGAATTTAGCATACTAGCTGAAGTGAATTGCATCTTTCCACCCTTCCCTCTGCACTCTGTTTGTAAATAGTCCGAAGCTAATTAAATATTTCAGGCTGCCACCGCCCCAGCCCAGCCCCCACACACATACGCAGATTTCTGGGATCTAATAAATGGCAAAAAACAAAAACAAAAAACAAAAAACAATTGTGTGTGGTTGTCACCTGACAACTCCAGGCCACCCTCACGAGTTTCTACATAGAAATCTCTATGAATCAGTCGCAGCTATGTTCTCCTTCTCCATCCTGCATGCTTCATAAAGGAGTCTTCATTTCCTGTGTTTCTGGCATTCCTGATTTGAAGGTGTTATTTCTGAACTAAAGATTAAAGTGTTCATCTCGTGTGGTTGCACATGCCTACGATCTCAGCATTTGGGAGGCTAATGCAGGAGACTGTATGGGTTTGAGGGCAGCCAGGGTACAAAGTAAGATACTGAAGGGCAGGCAGTGGGATGGCAGAGGGAAATGTGATGGTTTTATGTTTCAGTGGCCTCAGAATCTCCCTCATTCTTTAGCAGGTTGCCCCTTCTCACTTACAGCAAATGCCTTTTCTTTCTTTCTTGCTCTTCCTTTCTTTCTTCCTTCCTTCCTTCCTTCCTTCCTTCCTTCCTTCCTTCCTTCCTTCCTTCCTCTCTCTCTCTCTCTCTCTCTCTCTCTCTCTCTCTCTCTCTCTCTCTCTCTCTCTCTCTCTCTCTTTCTTTCTTTCCTTTTCTGCCACTCCTGGGGCTTGAACTCAGCCTAGGTGCTGAGCCTCTTGGTGTAAAGCCTAGCACTCTGCCACTTGAGCCACCGTGCCATTTCTGGCTTTTCCCCCCCCCTTTTTCTGTGTAGTTTTATTCAAGATAAGAGTCTTACAGATTTTCTGCCCAGGCTGGCTTTGAACTGCCATCCTTAGAATTCAGCATCCTGGGAAGCTAGGATTACAAGCATGAGTACCAGTGCCCAGGTGCAAATTTCTTTCTCTATCTCACATACTTCTTTAAACTCTGGCGGTTGGCCTCAGTTTTTCTAGCTACAGCATTTCCTGTAATCCATGCCAGCACAGGTGACAAATCAGCTCTGTGTATTTTGTTTTCTGAAGTTTCTCTCCTCTTAAATTTCAGCATTTGATCTTTCTGCAAAACAATACAACAGAACAAAAACTTCACTGCCACTAACAAAAAACTCCATCTTATGTTTATTCTTAAATTACTTCTTGCAGGGTTTCTGAGAATACAAAAAAAAATTGGAAGATTTTCTGATGCCTTTTGTAATGCTTTCTTTTCTGTCTTTAGTGTAGATGATGCATTCTGACAAGCCTTTGAAAATGAAATCTTATTTTGCTGGCTTAGAACATATGTGAAAATTTACAACTTGTCATGACTCAAATTTTTCTATGACTATGTTATCTTCCCTCCAAGATATCTGCTGATCATGAGTTTAAAGACTGCAGCTAGGAATAAGAAGCTGATGTTGACTAGGGAAGAGTTTTGAAAGCCAGATTCAATTTGTGTTAGTCATTCATTTCAAATAACCATTACCATGGACATATTACAGGAGAGATGATTCTCTCTCTCCCTCTCTCTCTCTCTCTCTCTCTCTCTCTCTCTCTCTCTCTCTCTCTCTCTCTCTCTCTCTCTCTCTCTCTCTCTCTCTTTGGGTTATGGGACTTGAACTCAGGGCCTGGGTGCTGTCCCTTAGCTCTTCAGCTCAAGGCTAGCACTCCACCACTTTGAGCTACAGCGCCACTTCTGGTTTTCTGTTGATTAATTGGAGGTAAGAATCTCAGGGACTTTTCCTGCCCAAGCTGGCTGTGAACCTTGATCCTCAGATCTCAGCCTCCTGAGTAACTAGGATTAGTGGTGTGAGCCACCAGTGCCTGACATGACTACTTTTCAAAAGAAAAATAATCATTTCCTAAGGATGTTTCTTCCTTTACAGATATACTCAGAAAAATATGTTGTGTGAGATGGTCAAGAAGGATCCAGTTTTTTCTTCCTTTCCCTTATAAATACCTACTAAAACCATTCAAACCAGTCTGAGCCGTGTGGATATGCACATGTGTCTGGATGGGAGACTTGAAGACAAGCATGGTGTTTCATGGCTGATGGGGTCTTACCAATAGATGGCGTAGGGACGGGAACCAAGCACGGCACAGCTGAGGCGCTGCTGGACAGGAGAGGCTCAGCTGTGCTGCGCTCCATATCACAAAGTTACATTCAATACATGTGTCCATGGTTTTTAAAAAGCTGAAAACAGAGACGCTGCTGTACAAAGTTATTTCCAACTTCTAATATTGTTTGGTAGTATTTATTTTCACATTTCAACCTACTGTGCATGTATTGATCATTCTTGGTTTATTCAGTTAAAAAAAGTTTATTTGGGGAGGGAGAGAATTTCTCTATGCAGCCCAGACTAGTTTTGAACTTGTGATCCTTCTCATTCTCTCCAGTACTGAGATCACTGGTGTGTCCAATTGTGCAGTTTTAATACTTTTCGATAGTTTCTATTACAATCATCTTAGGGTTGTTTCCCCTCCCCCCCCCAGTCCTGGGCTTGAGCTCAGGGCCTGAGCACTGTCCTTGGACTTTCTCAAGGCTAGAGCTCTACCACTTGAGCCTCATCACCACTTCTGGCTTTTTTCCATGTATGTGGTACCAAGGAATGGAACCCGGGTCTTCGTGCATGCGAGGCAAGTACTCAACCACTAGGCCAAACTCCCAGCCCATCTTAGATTGTTTTAAACTGCTGTAACTGCATCCAAATGTAGAGCATTTTAGGAATTTATATAAATTTTATGCTTTTTCTTTCAAGGACAGAACTTTTATGAGAAACAAATATATGTGATAAAAATTATAAGAAATGTTAAACTATATATTAATATACATATATAATATCAAGCTTCAGACCAAGACAATTAAAATTGTTGTTGTTGAAATGAAGAATCCTTCAGTTGAGCATAGTTACAGCCATAAGCCCTGTTATTGGAGGTAGACATTGGGAAGGAAGATCTCAATTTGCTGCTAATTTCCAGCCAAATGTTATTGAGTTCCCATTTCATCCAATAGCTGGGAGGATTGGCACATGTTTATCAGTAGGAAGATATAGAAGGATTGAAGGACAGGCTGCCCTGGATATGAATACTAGATTACATCCTCAAAAAAAAAAGCAAGTGGTATGGCTCAAATAATAAGTACCTGCCTAGTAAGTACAAGGACCTGCTTTTAATCTCCTTAAAGAAAAAGAATCTTTCATAATATTACCCATAATAATAGTTATTTCTTCCAGGCTATTCTTGACTTTAAAAACAAAATACCAGGTTAACCTTTATAGTAGGTAGTGGCTTCAAAGGATACAAATTTAATGGATACAAAACCAAAATATTTCAAAAAGCAAAACCAAAGAAGAAAACACAAAAGGAGGCAGAAAGGTAGCTCTCGGAGGTGAGGGATATTGCTTAATGTCTTGTATGAGTACAAGTTTGATTAAGAAAACTTGAAAGGTAATTCAGATGATTTAACTATAATATATTGGAAAGGGGAAGCAGATAATCACTGATATTATGTTAATACTTTGTGATTTTCTTAAAAATCCCACTATGATTAACACTATGTAAAATTTAATTTGTGCCTGAATTATTAAATGGAGATAAAAATTGAATTCAGTGCACCAGTGTCAAAATAAAACAACTAAGAAGATGGCCCAGAAAAAATATTTTTACTGCTGGAAATGTCTTTTGATGTATCCAAAGAGATTTTTAACTTTTTTTTTTTTTTTTTTTTTTTTGCCAGTCCTGGGCTTAAGCTCAGGGCCTGAGCCCTGTCCTTGGACTTTCTCGAGGCTAGAGCTCTACCACTTGAGCCTCAGCACCACTTCCAGCTTTTTTCTATGCATGTGGTACTGAGGAATCAAACCCGGGTCTTCGTGCAAGCTAGGCAAGCACTCTACCAGTAGGCCAAACTCCCAGCCCCCCAAAAAGATTTTTTAAATACATCCATGTATGCAAGTAGAATATTTATTTTTGATATTATCAGCACACTGGGCAAGTTGTCTCAAGAATGATGTTCGGCTAAAACAATATTTGGCTTAGTTTAATGTTTTGCTTGTCAAAGGATAAAGAATTGCAGAACATTCTCATGATTAATTTTTTTGAAGACAGTAAGCTATATGTCTTTCCTAATGATAGGTTTCCAAGTTGTGATTTATCATGTTTCTGAACCTAGGCAATAGCAGAAGAATGAGCTGGCAGGTCAGACCCATACATACCTGTGCTTTCTGTGTCTCACCACATGACTCAAGGGGTTACTTCAGGACCCCTTAAGGAAGAACTGAATTTGTGCCTGAGCCATGCCTTCAAATCTCCTCAAATGTGAACTTTAATAAATCCGTCTTATTCATAAAGTGAGCTTGCTTTGAGCGTTTTGTAATAGTAAAGAAGAGCTGGCTAATACATAAATACATTTGGAAAAATTAACTAGTAAGAAATTGAAACCTGAAAAAAATAAAGATTTGCTTAAGACAAATGACAAGGCTGAATTTGTAATCTTATCAGATCCTCATGAATTAGATTTGTTTTTAGTATTTGTTTAAACCATCTTTCACGGTTTTTCTATTCATTTATTTCTTCCCAAAAGTAAATACAAATTTTTGCTGTTGGCCAGTCTTGGGCCTTGAACTCAGGGCCTGAGCACTATCCTTGGGCTTCCTAATTGGAGATTAAATTTCCATGATTTTTCTTTCTCTTTCTCGCCTTCTTTCTTTCCCCTGTCCCCCTCTCTAACTTTTCTTTTTTCTTTTGTGTGCCAGTCTTTGGGCTTAAGCTCAGGGTCTGGGCTCTGTCCTTGAGCTTTTTCTAGCTGAACATAATAAACACTGTACCACATGAATCACAGGTCTACCTCCAGCTTTGTTGCTGCTTTGATAGTTTAATAGCAATAAGAGTCTGCTGGGCTTTTTTGCCCATGGCTTCCAACCACAATCCTCAGATCTCAGCCTCATGAGTAGCTAGGATTGTAAGTGTGAGCCACTGGTGCACCATGAAGGTAAAAACAAAACCAAACAAAAACCAGTCAACCAACCAAAAAAAGTAGTAAAATGTATGTAGCTCATAAATCAGAAAAATACACATGTGATACTTTGAATGCTTTATTATTTGAATTTCATTTTTAACACTCTCAGACATATAAATTAGAATAATATGGAAGACCTATTGTCAAATTTTGCAACTAGCCATAGTTTGTTTATATAGAGCCCATGAAAAATTAAAATGTATCTTCTAGTGTTCTCCTCTCAAAATATTCAGGTAGGAATTCTTTTGTTTTACTTGCTTATTTTATAATTCTAGAATTCAAAGAGTCACTAAAACCAAAACAATATCTTTTATTATCTTCTGTTTTTCTTTGATTTTTTGGTAGGCTCCAGACAAATGCTTTGTAAAAAAAAATTAAAAAGAGAAAAGGAAGGAAAAGAAAAAGAAAGAAGAAATTCTTTCCATGCAAAATTCTCCTGGGCTATGTTTTATTGCCACAGAAAATGTTAATGGTTTAGTAAAACTACCCTAAATTTATGGGTTCATTTAAATATGGAATAAGGGTAAATGTAGTGGTACAGAAAGCACCACTAAGACAAATAAGAGAAAATTTATCTTGACATGCTGCCCAATGCCTGCCCATTCAGGTTGAGAAAGGCAAGAAACAAAACAGTACTTGGAGAAAATTGAATAAATATGAGGGGTAAGAAATGAAGAGTCCGCATTTTCCCATAATTCTTTCTGCCATGTGTTGTTCTGTCCTGTCAGTGAGTAGGCTGTGGGAATGTTGCACTTTTCAGAGCTTCCTTCTTCCTACTGAAATCACCATATGCACACAGGCTGTATGACAAAGGAATTCAGGGTTTGAGGGAAGTCAACTTGTCTTAGTGTATCTATTTTCTATGTATGATCATTTTTAAAAAGTTAATCTAAATAAATGACATTTAGAAATAATGGCCTAAGTATGATTTGTCTGAAATAGTAGTCTTTTCATATTTCTGTTAAACAATGAAAAACTTAAGAAAACTATAGTGAAATAAAAGCAGTTCTATGTATAATGACTCCAAAATAATATCATATACATACAGCCTTAGGAAGGTGGAGGTGAAAGGAAATAGGATATAAACATGGAGGACTTAAGGTCTAGACACATAGATACCAGGTATGAACTTAGGAAAGTCAGAGAAATGGGTCAACAGTGATTCAAATGAAGAGAGGCAGATGATTGGATTGGGGGGAGTGGCCCAAGAGTAGTTGGCAAGAGTTAAGGTTGACTATGAAGAAACTCAAAGTTATGTCTTACAGGTTTCCTCTGAATCATGACTTTTTTATCCTGTCAAATCCAGTTAGTATAGTATACTGAATTCTCTGTTATTTGAGTTTGTTTATTTTCCTCATGCCACTCAAAAGCTTTCTAAATCAACACTTTGATATTAGCTGAAGAAAGGAGAAGCCATCTGGACTTCAGTTTTTCAACTTTCAAATTACCAAGTCTTCAGCTCATTTTAATTCTACAGCAGTTCTTCCTTCTTGGTTCAGGAGTAGGAAGCATTTCTTTGCTCAAACCTAGTCTTTACTTCCGCTCTAGATTTCAGCCCTCAGTCTTTTTCAACATTATGGATGTTCACATCCATCTCTTTGTGGTCAGGAATCACTTTCATCTAGTGACTACTTTCCTCAGTACCTAAAGGTCATTGATTCCCACCTTTGAAAAAGAACCTACCACCCTGCTCTCTTCACTTAATTTTGTGGACTTGGTATAATAGTTGTTTTTATGTCCTTACAATCATATTATCCATTTGGTAACTTTGCTTTATTCCTTCAAATTTTAATTTCTGTCTCTACTCCAAGGGAGCTATTCTTCCTAAAGTCATCAGCCAAAAAAAAAAAAAAAGAAGAAGATGAAGAAGATGGAAGAAGGAGAAGGGAGAAGAAGGAGAACGGAGAAGAAAAGAAGAAGAAAGAAGAAAGAAGAAAGAAGAAGGAGAAGGAGAAGGAAAGAAGGAGGAGGAGGAGAAGGAGAAGGAGATGGAGAAGGAGAAGGAGAAGGAAAGAAGGAGGAGGAGGAGGAGGAGAAGGAGGAGAAGGAGAAGGAGGAAGAGGAGGAGAAGAAGAAAAAGGAGGAGGAGGAAGAGGAAGGGGAAAAGGAAGAAGGAGGAGGAGGAAGAGGAGAAGGAGGAGGAAGAAATAAGGAAACTTCTCAGTTCTCGCCTCCTGCAATATAATCTTCCTCTTTCAAATCACCTTTTTATTTGCTTCAAAGAATCCCTTTCGGGTCTGGGAGTGTGGCCTAGTGGTAAAGTGCTTGCCTAACATGCACAAAACCCTAGGTTTGAATCCTTGGTCCCACATAGAAAAAGCCAGAAGTTGTGCTGTGGTTCAAGTGGTAGAGTGCTAGCATTGAGAAAGCTCAATGGCCAGGACCTGAGTTTAAGACCCCAGGACTGGCAAAAAAAAAAAAAAAAAAAAAAAAAAAAAAAAAAAAAAAGAATCTCCCTCTCTATTCCTGGTCTTACAGACTATATGAGACCATATTATTATAGCTTCTGGAAGAGAAATTTCACTAAAGATTTTAGCTTGATCACTAAAATAATAACCAAGTAAAGTGTCTAACCAGATTGCACACTTTAAAAGACAAATATAAACCAATTCATGCCCTGCCATTCCCAGTGAGAGAAAGGATTTTTGGAGAGGATTTCTCAGGAAGAGCTGGGAGGTAAGACTTATGACCACATTAGGAATGTCCAATCTGCATCTCTAATCTAGTGAAAGTGGTTTCCAGAATTCTTTCTCAGCCTTACTGTTCATCACCTAGCATAGGGTACAGTGCTATGCAAAAATTCCAAAAGCAATGAGATATGATTGATATGCTCAAAAATATGGAACCACTTGGAAATCTGCCTATATCCTCATTTTCACAATAACTTGCAGACATTGTTAGCTCTGGGCATAGACTCCAATTCTCTTAAAAGAGTTATATGTGGAATCTGTTAAGGTTTTTTTCTCTGATGCAAAGAAATTTACAGACTCTGAAGGGTGAGCAGATTATGCGGCATAGAGATGTAATCAAGCAAAACTGTATGAACTCTCCTATCTTTAGAGAAAATGAGTATCTGATACCAGTTTATTTGAGTGTTTCCCCTTCTATGTAGTTCTGACTCACCCTAAAATCAAGGTAGAGAGCCAAAAAACTTATTAAACAAACAGCCTCTCCATTTCCTCAATTTGTTTTATTGATAGAACAGTAGCTAAAAAGAAAAAAGAAAGATACTAATGAAGTATAATGAGTATAATGCTCTCACCAGAATTGGGTTTCATTCTTATTTGATGACTATTTAAGGAAATTGCTGATGTACCTATTTCATAAATGTGGGGCCGTTTGTCTTAATGTGTCTGGGTGTTATATATGTTTTGCCTTAAACTTGAACTAGAAAGATGAAATGTTTTTTTTTGTCAGTCTTGGGACTTGAATTCAGCATCTGGGCACTGACCATGAGCAATTTTTGCTCAAGGCTAGTGCTCTACCACTTTAAGCCACAGCTCTACTTCTGTTGGTTAATTAGGGATAAGAATCTTATGGATTTTGCTGCCATGGTTGACCATGAACTGTGATGCTTGGATCTCAGCCTCCTGCACAGGTAAGGATTATAAGCACCCAGCTGAAATGATAGTTTTATGTGGTTTGTCTCCCCATCTGTCCTCACACTCATGTTGGTAGAGCTTACTACTATTTATGATTTTCCTCAAGGATGGTAAAATGCTGGAGAGTTCATTTTTAGTTCTTAAGACTTTGGTGATCTGTGAGTAACATGACTTCATCATTAGAACATTCTTTCCTGTGCAATTTCTCTTTTTTGTCCCTGTTTCAACTTTGTATATAAGAGCTCTTTGCCTTTCATGCTTCATGATCAAATCACAGAAGTTAAGTGAGAACAACCATGTTAATATCAAAAAACAATCTTCACAAATGTGGAAAATATAATGCTTATGCAAATACAAATATGTATCGAGAATTCATTTGACTCATCAATGGGAAGCTTGTGTGGGTAAACCTAGGTTGAGGACACACATATTGAATATTTCAAAGGACAAGATAATTCGAATCTTTTGGAGTTATAATTTCAATTAGACAGAAATTCTTTACATTTTCTATATGACATATTCCATAAGGTAATATGTAACTTCATGGAACTGGCACTGTGGTCAGTAAGAATTACTATGTATAGAAAAGATTCAATAAATGAGAAATTTTAGTTGATTAATTTTTGCAACGTGGAGTGTAGAACTCAGATCATTCTTCAAGTTGTCTGTTACTTGAGCTATCCTCTGAGCCCTTATGTTTTCATGCTACTTTGGAGACAGAGTCTTTCTGCCTTTGCCTGGGCTCACCTCTAACTCGTGATCTTCTTGCCTCTGTCTTCCAAGTGACTGTAATTAGAAGTATATGCCACCATAATTGACTGAGATGTCAATAGATCTAGATATTCATAAAGAACAAATTCCAGTACGACATCAAAAGCTATGTTTGTAGCTCATTCCTGTCGTCCTAGTTACTTGGGAGGTGGGTGGGTATCAGGAGAATCAAGGTTCAAAGCCAATCTGGCAAAAAATTTGTGAAACCTATCTCAGCTAGCAAAATGCTGGATGTGGTGGTATGCACCTGTCATTCCAGCTCTGCAGGAAGCATAAATGTGAGGATCATGGTCCAGGATAGCCCTAATATAATAAAGCCAAAAGAACTGAGGATAGCATACTACTCTTGTCAGTGTGGTCCTGAGGTCAAACACTAGTACAGTTAATTAAAAAAATAACTCATGTCATCATCCTTCTATTATTTCCTAGTTTTCCATAAATATAGTTTCCTGAATATTTTTCTTCCTCTATTTTTTTCATGATATCATGAACTACCCATTTTGAGGAACTGGTTACTGGTAAACAGCCTGGCTTGACAGGAGTGTTTATGAAAGTGTTTCTGAAATTCACTGTTGCAATTTCCATAAGGTATTGAATTAGTATAGTGCTGTTATGTTTAATTTACACAATCAAGTTTCAGTAAGGGAAGAGAGACGTGTTTTAACACAATGGCCAATAGCACATTGTTAGAAGCCCAAACATCGGCCTATAAATCCTGGCCCTGTCACTTAATAGTCATGATTTAGGGCAAATTAGTCAACCTGTCTGGCCATACAATGTCCTCCTATGTAAAGAGGGTCATGTGGATACTGCCCTTGTTAGGTGGAGGTGATACTTACATGATTGCTTTGTTAACGCCCACAGACTCCGGTGCAGTGTCCACGGGAGGTTACTAACATGGCAACGTGGAACTGCTCATGTCCCTTGCAGAAATCTGTCTTGATTTCTGGAAGACAATTATGTAGGAAACTTAGTAACATTGCTCTAGCTGCTGTATCTGCTTAAGCTCTGTAAAGGGATTGGGAGGAAGAAAGTGGACACTAAGGGAAACTCTAGGAAATAGATTCCAGGTTGCTTGAGTAATGAGAAGAGAAATGAGTAGAGGACGGTGAAGGAAAGAGCTGGGCTTGGGTATGGATTCTGCTATGTAAAAAATCCTTCTGTAAGATTTTAAACAAGGTCACAGTGTCAGCTCCCGAGTCTGCACTGTGTCCCTGGCCGGTCAGTTCACCATCTACTTCCCCAATAAATTCACCTATTTATATGAAAAAAAATTGGCGGGGGCGGGGGGGGGGGTGGGGGGCTGAGGAAGTGGCCTGGTGGTAGAGTACTTGCCTAGTATGCATGAAGCCTGGATTCGATTCCTCCATACCACATACACAGAAAAAGCTGGAAGTGGTGCTGTGGCTCAAGCGGTAAGTGCTAATTTAGAGAAAGCTCAAGGACAGTGCCCATGCCCTGAGTTCAAGCCCCGGGACTGGCAAAAAAAAAAAGATGGAAAGGAGTTACTAGTAAATAGTTTTGCATCTGGGCTGCTGAAAGGATAATTCTCCTCAAACAGGAGGAGGATTTGAGGGAATTGATGATCCTCAGTGGATATGGATGGTTTAATAGTTGAACATATTCAGCTCAAGGTGCTTCAGGACATCTTGGCTACAGAGATGCATCATGGGAGTTCAGAAGAGGGGCTCTGAATGGAGCACTCCGTGTTGGAGGGCAGGTGTAAACAGCAAAGGCTGAGAGTGAGTGAGCCTTATGGGATTGCTGCCCATGGAATGAGGACACCATAGAAAATAGCCATTTGTCCATCAATGGCTCTCAGTGATGGATGAAGCCTGA
Organism: Megascapheus bottae; assembly: GCF_031878675.1. Classification (NCBI taxonomy): domain Eukaryota; kingdom Metazoa; phylum Chordata; class Mammalia; order Rodentia; family Geomyidae; genus Megascapheus; species Megascapheus bottae. The sequence continues at coordinate 30,317,513 of NC_143516.1, read as the reverse complement.
GCTAGGTTCTGAATGCTGGGCTAGTGATGGCACCAGCCCTCAAAGTTCAGTCTGGTGGGATTCAGGCAATAGATAATTAAACTGTTATGAAACGTTGTGGACCCAGAAGTGGGAACAAGTTATCGCAGAAGCTCTCAGCACTGTGGAGAAACAAAGATCTGAGGAAGAGTTGCTGGGTTTATGATCATTTTCAGCAGTGAATTGGAGAACAATATTGGAAAGACAGCCACATAGAGAAAAAGAGCTGGGTGCCGGTGGCTCACACCTCTATTCCTGGAAACTCGGAGGCTGAGATCTCAGAATCATGGTCTGAAGCCAACCTGTGCAAGAAAGATAAGCTTCTTATCTCCAATAAACTATCAAAAAGCTGGAAAAAAAGATTTTAAACAAATCTAGTCTGATATGGGCCATCTGACTTTGACTTTAGGTCTAATAAAAACATTATTTCTGACATAGAGTAAAAATGTAGGCTTAGTTTGTAAAGGTACTCATGAGCAGAAGTCCACTCCAAATGGAAATACCTGTGATCTCTACTTTATTTATTTATTTTTGGCTTTATTTGTACCACACACTTTGGAGGTGATAAGATGTAATAGCACACACAAAAACCTTGTATAAACTATAAAGCGTCACTGCTTTCCATGTTGTTGAACGAGTTTGCACTCCCACCAATAGTGTAGTAGTGATCTCTCCTGGCCACATCCCCTGTAGCATCTGTTGTTATTAGTTTTATTGATCCTGGCCATTCTAACTGGAGGGAGTTGGAATCTTAGAGTTGTTTTGATTTGCATTTCTTTTATGACCAGAGACGTCGAACATTTCTTCTTGTGTCTCAGTTCCTCAAAAGACTAAACATAGAGCTCCCCTATGACCCAGCAATTCCACTACTAGGCATTTACCCAACCGTCCAGAAACAAGGGCATATTAAATCCACTAGCACAATGATGTTCATTGCAGCACTATTTACCATAGCAAAGATATGGAACCAACCCAGATGTCCCTCAGTTGATGAATGGATCAACAAGATGTGGTATTTATACACAATGGAATTCTATTCTGCTGTCAGAAAGAACGACATCTCCCCATTTGTAAGGAAATGGAAAGACTTAGAGAAAAATCATATTAAGTGAAGTAAGCCAGACTCAAAGGAACATAGGCCCGATAGTCTCCCTCATTTGTCATAATCAGTAGAAACTTTGGGTTCTCCTAGCAGAGATTTACAATAGAACAAAATCTAGAGACATTAGGCCAAATAGTATGACACTAAATGTAAGGACCTTTAGGAGAAGGAAACAGAAGCCATATAATGAGTGACTGTTGCCCTTAATGTACTATGTTATCTCTCATCCCTTTTGCCATCCCTTGGTTATGTCATATAGTTACAATATTTCACCTTGTTATTTGATATATTTTATATGTGCTTAATTGGTTATTTGAAATTGGATAGGGGAGGGGGGAAATCAAGATAAGCAGGGGGAGGGTGGGAGGGAAATGGGGACCATGTCATAAGAAAGGGTATCAATGTTTGTGAAGTTATGCACCTTCTATCTTGTGAATATAATGTAACCCTTCTATTAATCCCAATTTAAAAAAAGAGTGAAAAGAAAACTATAAAGCCTCAAGTAAGTTTAAGATGCTGCTTTTGTGTGGTACTATTTTAATTCCTCTTACCCCAAAAGACAATTCTGATTTAAAGAAGTAAGAATTAAGCTATTCTTGTTGTTTTTATTGTTGAGATTCTAAAACAGAGACATGGTGGATCCCCAAGGCAGGATGGAAATGAAAAAATATGTCAACTGAGACACAAACCATTAGAAAAACCACAAATTCTTTTACTCTTGGGGAAAAGTCTTGCAAAAAAAATGTCCCATGCCTTGCCTTAGCTTGAAGACAATGCTTAGAAAAGCTCAATCTTCTGTTTCATTTAACAAATTTCCTACTTAATTCAGCAAATAATGTCAGGTACAAAGGGGGACAAGAATTTATTCTCTCCACATAAGGATATAGCTTTAACAGTTGGAGCAACAAAAAATACCCTTTGAGTAAATAGAGAAGAATTACTTTACTTTAGTTTGTTTGTTTTTGCCAGTCCTGGGGCCTGAACTCAGCATGCTGTCCCTGAGCTTCTTTTTGCTCAAGGCTAGCACTCTACCACTTGAGCCACAGTACCACTTTTGGCTTTTTCTGTTTATGTGGACTGAGGAATTGAATCCAGAGCTTCATGCATACTAGGCAAGTATTAGACCACTAAGCCACGTTCGCAGCCAGCTACTTTGTTTTTAATAAGAGTAACATGAACCTCTGATCAATTTAACTACTTTTTTTCTTTTTTGCCAGTCCTGGGCTTGAGCTCAGGGCCTGGGCACTATCCTTGGGCTTTCTCAAGGCTAGAGCTCTACCACTTGAGCCTCAGCACTACTTTTAGCTTTTTTCTATGTATGTGGTACCGAGAAATCAAACCCGGATCTTAGTGCATGCTAGGCAAGCACTCAACCACTAGGCCAAACTCCCGGCCAATTTAACTATTTTTAAAATTTAATCATTGGTAGCATGACTTCTTGTCTTTTACTGGATAGGATATAAATACTATGAACATCAATCTATAATATAAATATAAAAATATAAATACTATAAGTACTACACAGTGAACTGAAAATGAAATTCTCTTCTGTTCTGTCTCTATATGTTAGTCCCCCCCTTTTTTTTCCCTTTTGCTTTCGAGTGTGTGTGTGTGTGTGTATGTTGTTGTTGTTGTGGGGGTGGGGCTTAAACTCTGGGCCTGGGAGCTGTCCCTGAGCTCATCAGCTAAAGGCTATTGCCTTACCCCTTGAACCACAGGGCTACTTCTGGTTTTCTGGTGATTAATTGGAGATAAGAGTCTCAAGGACTTTCTTGCCTGGGCTGGCTTTGAACCACAATCCTCTGATCTCAGCCCCCTGAGTAGCTAGGATTACAGACGTGAGCCACTGGTGCATCGTGCGTGTGCGCACACACACGTGCGCGCGCGCACACACACACACACACACACACACACACATCTTCCTGAAAAATAATTTCTGTGGAAGTTATAAACTACTAATTAAGGGAATTCCAAATGCCAGGAAGGAAACATAACAAAGCTCTGAGCAGGCAGGGCTTGTACTGATAACTGGAAAACACCAAATTAAGACCAATTCACATAACTTCAGTGGTGACTCAGAACCACAGATCATGCGTCATGGGCTTACATTGAGCTAATGCTGGCAATACATAAGGAAGAGCATGGTGTAGGCAAAACCAGGCTCAAGGCTGCACACGTTAGTCCCAAGTGGTTCTTCAGGATGCAAAGATGCACACTATAGCTAAAACTGTCATGTGGATCACAACACCTGTGCAGAAATCAGTTTCAAGTGATCCAGAGAGCTGTCTGGAGTAGAATTCTTTGCAGTGAACATGTACCATGGCTGGGTGTGGGGTCCCAGGGGGAAGTTTTTCTACTAGTATCAGCATTTAGGAGCCTAAGGCTCAATTGTAGCAGAAAAGACTTTATTGCAAAATATATACTCTGTCTAGTTCACTGATCTTTGTTAAGCACCCAGAATGGTGACTGACATGCAGTAGGCATTTAATATTATTAATTTAATAAAGGCATGTGTATTACATTTGCTTTTCTAGTATTTAATTACATTCTTTAGAATCACACTAATTCAGAGCATTTCCCATGCTCTGTAAAATGGTCTACAGCTAAAAATGATGATAGCCATGAGCAAATCTGTAGGAAAGAAAAAAAAACTTGCATTACTCAAGCCTTTCATTTACCACTGCCACTAAATCAATATACTGCTTAATTTTCCTCCTTAGCACTCATCTAACTGGATGCTCCAGGGAAAAGTTCAGTAAATTTAATATTTAAAGCATTTACATAAAGTAGATATCTTATTTTTTGATTATAGAGTAATAGTTTCCCTCATAGTTTTCCAGTTTGAAGGAAAAAAGTAATCTTTAGTCAAAGGTATGTATTCCCATATTTTATTAAGGAGCTTTAATGAACTGAATAGAAAAAGTATACTGGAGATTGAATTTTATTTTTTTAACAAGATATCTTATTATTTTATTTATTTATGCCAGTGATGGGATTTGAACTCATGGCCTCTTGGTCTCACTTGGCTTTCTTGTACTCTACTGGGCATTTTACTACTCGAGTCATCTACAATCATATTACATTAGTGGTGAGCGGGGGGAGAACCTATTTTATCTATGGTAATGAATGACTTTTTATACTAAAAGGTTCTTTATGGAAAATTAGTCCAAGAAGAGAACATATATATTTTGGTGATGAAATTCAGTTCACTTGGACTGTTTCATAGTTGGACTTTTTTTCAACAAAGCACAATAAATTCCATCCCATTTTTTTGAACTGTAAGAAGAGATATTGGGAAGAACTGACCCATTATGTGAAGAATTTCTTTTCTGAACAATTATTTTTACTGTCTACTGAATCTAATTTACTTCACTAGGTTCTAAGCTATAGAAATAAAGGTTCTAGTTGTAGGTTACAATGGTGGGTGATGAAGGTCTGCCTTGATTATGCCTGCTGAAATCAGTCATTGTTCTTGATCACTGCCATATTATAAGCATATACTAGAGAAAAGAGATTAAAGCCCCTTTGCCTTGAGAAGCTTCCGTAAAACTTAAGATAAAATACAAACAGACAACACACTAAATATATATCAATGCGTGTAAATGAAGACAAGATATGTCTTGCCTTTAGAAGGTGTCAGTGAATTTATGTTTGAGCCAGGCAGCAGAAAAACAAGTAGAATTTCAGCAAGGACAAAGAATGCACAAGAAACTGGAAGCTTAAACCATTCGCAGTGACATGTTAAAGGTCAGCAGGAGGGTCATACATGATTTTATTTACTTTTATTGACTTTATAGTTATTTAAAGGTGATGTACAGAGGGATTATAATTACCTGAGTGAGGCAATGAGCACATTTCTTTTCATATAGTATCTTTGCTTCCCTCACTCTTTCACAGTTCTTCCCTTGAAGGTCATATTTTATACTTATGTCTTCTTTATATTTTGAACTTTGAAATATGTGTCATAAAAAATTACAGCATATTCAATTATGGCCTCATATACCTGCAATCCTAGCACTCCAGAGGCCGACGCAGGGGATACAAAAGAGGATCTGAACTGTGAGCTTCCAAAAATAGAAGCCACATCCTTAAACAGATTCTGTTGTTAATGTAGTTTAATAACTGATTTTTATTCCAATTCAACTTTTGATTTTTAAATAAAGAAGAGAGCAAACCCAGTTCAATCATGACAGAAGTTAATCAGCTTTCTATAGGCAGAATCAGAGGCAGATTCTAAATATTTTCATGTATTTGTTCGTATGAAAGCATGTAAGGAAATATCAAAACTGATGGTATGTTTTTCTTTCAGATTCTGCACTATCATCAAAGTGATCTAAATATGTTGCCATCTTTCTGTTATTCTATTAACATGATTTTTAGTAATGGTCCTTCACAGTACAGACAGAGATATCCCTCTTTCTCATATCTCTCTGTATGTGTAATGTGAATGAATGAGAGACCGTTGTGTGTGTGTGTGTGTGTGTGTGTGTGTGTGTGTGTGTTTGTGTGGTGAGGATTGAAATTTGAATCCAGAGTTTGCCTAATGAACAATCTTTCAGTAGTTCCACATGTTGAAATAGTCTTATTACCTTTGCATTGACAGGACTCAAATTTGTGATCCTCCTCCTCCTATTGCTTCCTAAGTAGCTGATACTTGCACCACCACATTTAAGATCTTATATTTGTGTGCTAGATATCTAAGGTCAGGAAAGAATACTTTGTCCATGGAAAAGAAATTTCCTTTGTGCCATGTGGAATGACACCATTTCCTCTGAGACTTGGATCCAGACATGCTTCCAAACACATCATATTTATCTTCTTTTCCTGAATTATTTCCTTTCAGATTGTGCCTTAATTATATGCCATTTTAACCTTGAATTATGATTAGACTCAACACAATATTCCCTTCCTTTCGATTCAACTATTCCTTTGATGAAGTTCCTTTGCTGGAAGATGTATATACCTCTTTATCGGCATGTGTACTCTCTTTTGAGTTCTTTTGCTCAAATCTGGTACTCTACTGCACTGAACCATAACACCACTTCTGGTTTACTGGTTGTTCATTTGCCATAAATCTCATGGTCTCTCCTAATCCAGCTGGCTTTAAATTTAGATTCTCAGATTTCAGCCTCCTGTGTAGCTAGAACAGAGGTGGGAGTCACCAGCATCAGGTTCAAATTAAGTCTTAAAATAATTTGAAGTTTTCTTTGTGACAAATTTATTCTATTTGTTATATAATAGTGCATAACTATAGGTCATTGCTTTTGATTATTTCATAACATTAGAAAGTGTGTGTGTGTCTAGACTGATTGGCAAAGGAAATAACAGTAATATATTAAGAATCTTTAATTCTGCTTTATGTGAGTTCAAAAGTTTTTCATCACACATTTCCCTCAGCTTCAGCTTTTTTTCTTCATATTTGATAGCTAAAAATATTTCAATCCATTGAAATAAACATTCTACTTTGGGAGAGAGATACACATAAAAACAATTAAATAAAATATCATATATTCACTAGTAATAAATATATGGAGATTTGTAAAGGAAGAAGAAAAATAAGAGGACTATCTTGAAGAGATTTATTTTTTTATTTTATATTTTTTATTGTAATTAATAAAAGGGTTACATGATATTTGCCAGATAGAAGGTGCATTAATTCACATATATTGATACCCTTTCACATGTCTTGGTTTTTGTTTTTGTTTTTTGTTTTTGTTTTTGTGTTTTGTGGGTCATGGGGCTTGAACTCAGCCTGGCCTGAATACTGTCCCTGAGTTCTTCAGCTCAAGGCTACCACCCTACTCTTGAGCCAAGCCCCTCTTCCCATTTTCTAAAGGTTAATTGGAGATAAGAGTCTCAGGTCCTTTTGTGCCCATGCTAGCTTTAAACTTTAATCCTCAGATCTCAGCCTCCTGAGTAGCTAGGATTACAAGGTGAGCCACCTGTCCCAAACAGAAGTATTTTTAAATGCACTGGATAATATTTAAAATGTCATAAGCACAATGACTAGGACATAATTTCCACTCTGAAAACATCTTAGGGAGGAGACAGTATTTGAGCACAGCCTTAAAGGAGCACAGGAAAGACGCTAGGAAGGCAAAAAGAGGATTGAGCTGGGTATGGTGGCGCACACCTGTAATCCCTCTTACTCAGGAGACAGATGGAGGAGGATCATGAGTTTGAGGCCCTTTCAGAAAAAGTAGTATGATCTCCAAACACAAAAATGACAAAAACAAAGTAGCGTGTCCCATTCTAACCATGATAATGACCACATGAGACAAGAAAAGACCACTTGGAAGAAGAATTTTATGAGTCCTAGTGCAGTCATGGGGGTCAAAGGGAAGCATATGAGACTATCTTCTGGCTGATTCACAAAAATGAGCAAAACTAATTGATTATGTAAGCAGCAGAGGGGAAGATACAGTATGGGCAAGCATGCAAATATTGTGACTCTGATTGCACCAATTTTGGTACAGTGTCCAGGCTGAAGAGCAATCAGAGGCAAGTATGGGTCTCTCTCTCATCTACCAATCACAAGCTTGCCACTGAGGCATTAGTCTTCCTTAGACCTGATTGAAGAGAATTTCTAACAAGTTCAGGGAGCCAGAGGCAAGCCCACTGTCTGAGTAGCTGCAGGTGAGGTCATCTGAAGTTCACGGAAGCCTGTCTTGCCTGGAGTGTAGGCAGTCTTGCAGGTTGCGACTAGCACAAGGCCCTCCTGAAGCATGAGTTGTGTTTTTCATAGGCATGATTGCCACTTTCCTTGCAGCTGGAGTCCAGGTGTCTATGGACTGTTTGTCACTCTAAGCTGTCAAGCATAAGGGAAAAATCTGCGGGACCAACCTATACCAGACAGCTTCATTTGTGCACAGAGAAACATCAAAGAGTGTTTGTAGATCATTCTTAATGTCAGTTGACAGTATTCAACAACCTCTTTCCCAATACCCTAAGAAGGACGGAGTATCTATATCAAGCCTAAAGCATTAAAAAAATCATCAATACTTAAAAGATCATATCATAAACCATGTATAGTAACTGTATGGAGAGAAGATCAACTTCTGACTCTTCCAGTTACTTGTAACTAATTCTGGCAAACAGAGAATCAATTGGAGAACAATAATATAGTATATATATGTATCTATATTATATATATGTCTTATCTTACTGCTACTAAGATATTATACAGAAGAGTTATCATTCCATGTCAGGTAATAAGCATATATAATATATATAATGAATGTCTTGTCAGTTGAGGAGTATGAACTCAGGGCCTGGGTACTATCCCTGAGTCCTTCTCTCCCTTGCCCCCACCCTGTTTTTTTGCTCAAGGCTAATGCTCTACCACTTTGAGCCACAGCTTCGCTTCTGGTGCTTTGGTAGGAAACTGGAGATAAGATTCTCATGAGCTTTCCTGCCTGGGCTGGCTTTGAACCATGATCTTCAGATCTCAGCCTCTTGAATAGCTAGGATTACAGGCATGAGCCACCAGCACCTGGCATGAATGTAATTCTTTCTGGACAATGTCCTCCCTTTCTTTGCTTTCCCCAGCTTCTTTACTCCTATTTCTGCCCACATAGTATACATTGAATGGCATGATTACATTTGTTTACCTTTCTTCTCTCCATTTTTGTACTCCTCATAAGTAGTGGACCAGTGACTCATCAGATCACATAATAAACCAAAGTGAAGAAAAGGCCTAAATGCATGGATTATTAATTAAGAGAAAAGAGGAAAGCTAAAATCAATAACCGGAAAGACTACCAGTAGTTACTCACAGAGCAGCTGGATGGCAAGAATAAGCAGATGTGTTGAAAGAAAGGAAGAAAAAGGACTAATATTTATTGGATCCAATGGCAACTTAACAGGATTCAGGCTCATAATTTCCTAAGTGATTCAACTGCCATTGCACAATCAATGCTTTGAAAGATCATTTCCTTAAGACAACCCACAGGATCAAATGGTGTATGTGATTCATGACATTTACATCTTCTCCAGTTTACTGACATACTTTCTGGACTACTGTGTTTACGTGCTAGATTCTCTAAATTCTGTTTCATTAAAAATACCATGACAGCTCTGACCACATATATGCTAATCTACTTCTTTTTTTCTACCTCCCCCCTTCCCCCGGTAAGTATAAATAATTGTGAGAGTTGCGGGCACTCACCCTCTAGTATTTCCTGTGTTAGTCTGAGCTTCTTTAAGGAACATCTTGGACCAGTGCTCAAAATAATTTCAATCAAATCATTGTCTGTCAGGAAGAGCCTGAATGTGTGTGAAACTTAAAAATAAAAGGCAAAAAAAAAAAAAAAAGAGCAAAGCTATTGTAATCCCCAAAGGCAAAACATTCAGTCCAGAAAAGTGGATTCTCGTTCAATTTATAACATAAAAACAACCCCAAACAAAATAAAAACCATGTCTTAGACAAGTTGTTCAGTAGGAAAACCAAATCACAAAAATATGTAAGAAGTGATAGGGATCAAGTTTTGAAGGATTGATAGAACACATTTTAAAATTCATTTGATTAAGTTATTGTTCACTAGTGTTCTCTACGCTTATTAAAAAGTAGGTGTCAAGTATTGTAACTCACTTCCAAGAATTGTGGATCGGTAAATCTTTGTGAGGCTGATAATTTCTAATGTGCAGCAAAAAAGAATCCAAGATCACGTTCTCTGGGTTTAACTTCCCTGAGAACTGTGCATGCTGGCTAGCCCCGAGTCTGTTTACTCATTATCTGACATGTTAGTAAAATGTAGGATGTTGTCACTAGAAGCAAGGGTTTGGATTGCTCACATTCCTTTAGGAAAGATACTATGTTTAGATAGTTTTAAAACAATCAGCATCCGGACCAAACATCTGATAAACTGTAAGGCAGGAATAGGTACTTTAATTTTAGTGGAATGATGACTTATTTCCTCTCATTGCAGGTTTGTGGTTTCTTGTTTCTAGGACACAGAATTGAGAGGAAAGAAGTTAGTCTGGGGAAAATGCATAAGAAAAGGAGAATTTATTATCTGAGGTATAATCTTAATTTATTTTTGGCACCACAAGGAATGAACTAGTTTTGGGAACTATATTTGAAGGTGGTATTAGAAAGAAATATTTTCATAGGCAGGTAGGTTTATGTCTTTTTGTTTTCTTATTTGTACTGTAAATTAACATAGGGTCTCTGCTTGGCTTGAACAAAATGAACAAAAATAAAATTAGCTAATTGTCCTTTTTTGTGGTTCTTTTCAAATCTCCAGTGAAGTTTAATTTATGACAAAGCAGCTATTGTGTTCATCCACATTTAACAACATTCAGATGATTGTGTGAAAAGTCTTGGCTGTTTGGTTCCTTTATATTGGGAAATCTTTGAAAGTCAAAAAAGACTTTTATGAACTTCAAAAAGGTGTGATGGCCAATTGTTTAAAGGCCTGTGAGAACATTCTCCCACGCCTTCACAGCCACAGTGCTGTGCTGTCGGCAGGCCTTGAGTTTTGGCACAGGACAGTGTGTGTGCACACGTGCCGCTGCTGTGATGTGGGAAGGACCATGTCCCCAGGTGTAGAGCGGATGCCAGCTGTAAACAGGATGCTAAGTCATAGCTGAGGACACAGGGCCTCTCCTTGGCCCCAGGAATGAGTTCAGAGAGAGCGAGGACATATGACAACAATTTTCAAATCTTTCCTCCAATATGTTTTCATATATTCATTCATGTGAAACCAAAAAAATTATCATGTTAGACTACGTTGATAAAAATCCCAAGATACCCTTCAGATATTCCAAACATAGTTACACATATCAGCTGTTTAAAAAAAATGAGTCACAACTGTTGTTTTATTGTCATAAGAAATATGAAAGGACAGATTGTGTTATAGCAACATACAGATGTTTATGATTGAGCAGTGTTATATTGCTACTAATGGTAAAACAGTATAACAGTGAAGTTCTATGTTGAGTTTTCTTTCATTTTTTGGAAAGATATACATGAAGCAACATGGTGACAATCACCTTTGATGGGAATCTAATTTTTTTTTTTTTTTTGCCAGTCCTGGAGCTTCTACTTAGGGCCTGAGCACTGTCCTTGGGCTTTCTCAAGTTTAGACTGGTACCACCTGAGCCACAGCACCACTTCTGTTTTTTTGTATGTATATATGGTACTGAGGAATCGAACCTGGGTCTTCGTACATGCCAGGCATGCACTCTACCACTAGGCCAAAATCCTGGCCGCAGAATCAAACTTTTCACACCAATGCTCCCTTACTTCCTATCTCTCCACTCAAGATTAATCTTCAGTCCATTCCTGTTTCTAGATTTTTCTGCAGAAGCTTCCCCTCCGACCAGCCCCCTTCCGTACACCTCCTTGGCTTCCCTGAAGCTGTCAGCAGGGGTGCACCACTCTACTCCTGCCCATCACTCACACCTTCCATTGGGTTCTCAGCTGCTTCCCCACCATGTCCTTTGATCTGTTTCCTTTCTGCTTTCCTGTTGGTTTTATGTATTATCTTGTCTTTCAATGCCTCCTCAACTTGCATGCAACATTCTTCAGCCTTAGAAGAAATTCTAGTCAGGCCCTGGTGGCTCACACCTGTAATCCTAGTTACTCAAGAGGCTGAGATCTGAGGATCACAGTTCAAAGGCAGCCTGGGCACGAAAACTCTTGAGACTTTTATCTCCAATTAACGACCAGAAAACTGAAAATGGTACTGTGTCTCACGTGGTAGAGGACTAACCTTGAACTGAAGAACTCAGGGACAGTGCTCAGGCCTAGAGTTCAAGCCCCATGACCAACAAAAAAGTAAAAAAGAAATTCTAATTTGCCAGTCATAGGATGTTCACCTCACTTCTTGGAATGATCTAGCAACTCAAGTCACACTCATGGTTACCCCTTTCTATCAGCCACTCATGCTAAATCCTTGCTCCTGGCCTTCACCTTGATTCAGTTACAGACAAAGTCACCAGTCAAGGACCAGTAGCTAATATCAGAATTTGAAAACTAGAGTAACTTCTTACTGGATTTTCCTGGAGCATTTGAAACTGTGCATGACTCTGTCCTTCAAACATTTAAGCCCTTTAATTTTGATGACATTTTCCTGTGGCCCTTTCTCCTCTTTTAATTCTTTCTGATCTCTTTATGGACTTTTCTTTCTCAAGGCTCTTAAAGCACTGATGGCCTGCTGCTATCCGATCTGTGGTCTTTTCATTCTTCGTATTGCCTGAATGATCCCACAGACTAACGATATACTCTGTGAGTGAACAGTATGCACAACTCTTGGGTAGTTTTTGTTGCTTGCTTTGTTTATTAGAGATAAGATATTGAGAAGGAGCCCAGGCTGGTCCCAAACTCATGACTGCGATGCCTTAACACACCAAATGCTGAGATTATTGAGATTCCAGGTTGTGTGACCATGTCTGACTATCAGGTGCTTTTAAGTAGCTTATGGCACACACAGAAATTTAGGGAGACATTAGGGGTTGTCTATATTCCATTATCCCTTCAAAGTAATAACGTAAGCAAATGTCAGATGGAATTCTGCTACTGGGACAAAACATTGATTATTTAAATAGTTATTATAATGTAATCATGAAAGAATCCATCTATGCAACCTGTCTCACAGGCCTGAAGAAACTTCCAGAAGTACGGGTTCTGCCAGCTCTGACATCTGCATCTGGCAACCAGAGTCCTTCCAAGTTCATGGCCTAGGTTACTGTGCTTCTTATTCTGTTTTCTTGAATATTTAGGGAGAAGAAAGGAGAATTTCTAATATAGCATTAATTAATAGCTATATTTCGTGGAAAGCACATTCACTGAAAGGATTTGAAAAATCACATAGCTCACCAATAAAATGTCATTTCCCATCTTTCTATATAAATGAGGAAAGCTCTTATTTTGGTGGGAAACCAGATATCTGGAGTCCTGTACTTGTGGGAGCTTCTTTAGGAGTAAAGAGGTTTGGGGTAGAGAGTTAATGATTTCTTGTAGAGGAAATGTTATTGACCAAAGACAAGCAACACCCGACTAATAACTTACTCTAGATTTTTCTGGAGAAAATACCACAGGATATATGAGTATGTATTCTAAAGTCAATGACAGACATTGTAACAATTCCATTCTTAAATCCTTATCTTCATTGCCAATCTTTCTTTCACTAAAAGCACAAGCTTAATTATAACACAGGACTGGTTATTGATAAAGGAATAACTGTGAATGTTTAAAGGCAATATCTTTTGTTTATTTTGGATCAGTTCACAGTCACAATTTCCACAAGTATTGAATGCCTTAAAAAAATCCTATCAGCAAACATCTGAGCTATTGGCTCCTTTATGAAAGCAATGAAAACAAAACACAGGAGCAGTTTAAAATGTTCTCTGCAAGAAGGGTTGTCAGCAATCCAATCTAGATTAGATCAATTAACAAGCAAAAAAACAAGCTCATTTATCATGTTAAAAACTAGCTACCATTACAGATCATGTTTGTTTAAAGCATGTGAATAGGCTTTTATTTTAAGGAGTGGCTCTTGCACTGATAACTGTTTAGTCACAGTTCTGAATCAATAAAAACTTATCAGCATAGTAACAATTGCCCATCTACACAGTCCAATGAAAAGTATTTATAGCCTTGGAATATTTTTAACCTACATTAGAGTATATTAAGATAGTTACTGAAATATAATCTTGTGTTTGAATTCCAAGGTAAAATTAGGACATTATTATTATTATTATTATTATTATTATTATTGGCAGTCCTGGGCTTGAGCTCAGATCCTGAGCATCCCCACCCCCTCCCAATCATCTTGTTGTCTCCCCTTCCCTTTCTATTTCAAATAAACAAATATACAATATACCAGGTAACGAAGTCAAATACAGTAGCAATATGAGATTATCCATAAGGGCAAAAAAAGAAAAGATAAATAGAATAATACATTAAAAGCAACAATCAGACATGATAAAGCTCTTGTTTTGTGTGTGTTTTTAACTTGCGTATTTGTTCATTTGTAAGTGTGTGGTTCTGTACTTGTGGTTCTGTACTATCTGCTTTCTAAGCTAAATTCCATAATGTTCTGGTTGGTTTATGGCTCAGATTTTGTATCCAATAGACCTAGTTCACCATTCTTCACACTACAGTTCTCAATAATAATTACAGTGGTAGTATAACTGCATAACTGCATTCTGCTTAACATTCGTGCTGCCTCTCTCTATGCAACAGGAAGAACAAGTATGTCAAAGTACATTATTTTTGTTTTGTTTTGTGAAAGTACTGGAGCTTGAAGTTAGGACCTCATACTCTTACTTTTTTTTTCTTTTTCTTTTTGCTCAGGGATGGCACTTTACCCCTTGAACTGCACCTCTACTTCCCGAAAGCTTATTATTTCTGTTGGGAAGAAGCTTTGGGATCTTGGGTCGTTGAGTCAACTGACCACAGGATGTCTGTCAGAGTGGACCACAGTGGTCTGGTGGTGAGCTCGCTCAGTCACGGAGGCTTGAGACCCTGTGGCTAGTCTACTTACCCTGTGTGAACTCTCATTATTTCTTATTTTTACCAATGACAGGGGGATCTTAAACTGCTTTGCCCTGCAATGCTACCTTTTATTTAACAATTACAGTTTTGTAAAGAGAAACCTCCAATGAAAAAATGTCAACAACATTGGGAAACATGAATCCTCAATGTTTGCAGTGTGGATCTTTCTATGAACTCAAGACCAGGTGAATGCTGTTTTCCAATATCAGAATTCATTATCAGAGTTTATCTTTAAATGTATCCCCTCACCCCCTCTCTTTCTCTCTCTCCCTCTCTCTCTAAAATAAAGTTAAAAGAAAATTGCAGAGGCTCCTGATAACCAAATAAAATAATGTCCTCAAAAATAAAGTATAAACAATTCAAAAATCTAAAGACAACAGGAAGATTTAAATGTCAAACATACTGCATTTCAAAAGGTGATTTTAAAGTAACTTGAAAACAGCATCCTTTTTTTTTTGAGGTATGAAGTTCTTTTTAAATAAAAGAAACTTTGGGGCATCACACGTAGTGATTGGCTCAAGGCTTGCTGAGTTTCACACATGGCTTCCTTTGAGACTGATTTTCATCTTTCACATTTTTGGCATCCCTGTGTTTCACACTAAGTTCATAGGTCTGAAGCAGTTTTCAAGAAGAAATTGCTCAGGAAGAGATGTAGAGAAAAGACACAAGGCAGAGTTGACAAGATTTTCAGTCTGTCGAATTCAAATCCAGTTGTACATTTTAATACATATGCATCTTATTCATTTAGAAGAGAATGCTGGAAATTTAAGAAACAGCTGTTTAATGTCTGGAAAGACATTTTGGTATATTAGCCTTCTCTAGTCAAAACCTGAGCTGCATTTCTCCACCAGAAATTGATTTGAGAATCAAACACTGCAGTTCAACTTGAAATTGTAAACAGATCAGTCTGCTGTGAATGTCTAAAATCCACGCATTCACTTACAGCCTACTATGGCAGTACACATTTCTAATCCCAACACTCAGAAGGTTGAGGCAGAAGAATCATGAGTTTGAGGAAAAACAAAAGTCCACATTCATGTCATTATTTTATATAGCCTGTCATTGCAGAGCATTTATTATAGTATTTGTACGTTTATCCTTGTTTCATGTGATGCTATGTTTGCATTGCAATTAAAATTCAACGATATTATTTCAATAAAAAGTATTGTGAAAGCACAGGGAGCAGTCTGATAGAGGATAGAGAACTAGCTCTGTTGGAGAGGAACATAGTTGCCACTCTACTACTAAGCATCAAGGTAGAATTTTTTTTAATTAAAAGATTTTATTAACACTGATTTTTTACATCATATTTCAAATGTCAAGTTTAACAAACACATATTCAAGAATGGAATATCTATATGCAAGCACTGGCACATAAATTTAAGAACTAAATAGAAATTAAGCTGAGAGTTTGTAGGTCATAGAGACATTTCCATCTATATAATATCAATATGTCTATAGAATATATATCCCATCATGATTTATATGTCTCTATAGTTATATTTATATCTCCAAGTTCATGCTAATGATCTTGAGTACCTGAGTACTGAGTCCTCGCTCTTGTACTGTTTAGATCTAATATTCACATATCAGAGAAACCATGTGTCTTTTGTTCCTTTGGTCTTGACTTATCTCACTCAACATGATTCACTCTAGTTTCATCCACTACCCAGCGAATGCCATTATTTTATCTTGTCTGGTGGCTATGTAGAATTCCATTGTGTATATGTATCAAGGTAGAATTCTTAAAGGTAAGATTGGATGTAAGGAATGGTCAATGGAAGCATCAAGAATGCTCACTAGAAAGTGTCTGGGCAAACATCAGCTATTAGTTGAAAGACTGTCTCATAAATAAAATGACAAAGGCAAAAAACGAAGGAAATTTGTAAAAGGAGTCATGTGATATTTAAAAAGAGGTGTGGGGTCACATTGGATTGTTGTTCATAAAACATCGGATTCTATTTTCATCTTTTTGGTCTCTCAAGGTCTCCTCTATACAGGGACATTTTTCTACCTTTTTCTTCTACTGCTCAGCTCTCCTCCACCCCTCGCATTCTCTCTCTCATATCACTGGTAGAGCTTGAACTCAAGGCCTGGACACTAGCCCTGAGCTCTTTTGCTCAAGGCTAGTGATCTATTACTTATAGCCACAGCACCACTTCCAGTGGTTAACTGGAGCTAGGAGTCTCATGGACTTTCCTACCTGGCTGGCTTTGAATAGCAATCATCAGAACTCAGTCTCCTGTCTAGGTAGGATTATAGGTATGAGCCACCAGTACTTGGCTTCTACTCTCTTCTTGTTTTGGATTTGGTTTGCATTCTCATTCGAGCAGTGAAGAGAAGCCACCACTCATACTTTAGAACAGAAGGTGTAACCAGTTTGGGTACTTATTTTTGAAAACAACAAAAATAGCTTTGGTTACAGCCTCACACACAAAAAAATGGAAGTGAAGAAAAACATATAGGGATAAGAAAGTTCCTTTTGTGACTGGAAGAAAAAAGTAATGGGTAGAGGAAAGTGAGTGTGTGGTGCACAAAAATATAGGCTAATGAAGAATTTAAGATTGGAGATGGGAAAAGGTGTGGGTAGTGGGAAAAATCAGTGAATGGACTCTTGGTTGATGTCTGCAGTCCTGTGTTATATCCAGCCACTTTCTGCTTGTAGGACAGTTTCCCATGAATAGTAATCATTTTTAACCAAGCTAACCCTCTGTGCAGTCTGCCAGTGCATTCTTTCCTTTCGAGTTCTTAGCTTGTAAACCAGTGAAACTGATGTCCCCAAATCTGCCACGCTGCAGGAGGTTCCTTGGAATTCCCATAGTAGACTGGAAATTGTGGCCTGAAATCTCAGCTTTCTGCCGTACTTGAGCTCTGTGTAAGTTTCCTCCTTTGTTTTTTGCAGGGGCAAGCAAAAATACCTACCTCATGAGATCTGTGTGAACAGCAGAATAACAAGCACATAGGAAATATTCACCAAGGGAGCTGGGAGATATTTTTATCTGTAAGGTGATAATAATTAAAATATGAGAAAATACTATGAAAATTTCTCAGCAAACCCTAAATTCAATCTCCTCCTTTTACCTCTCCTTTTCTTCTTCTTCTTCTTCCTCCACCTCCTCCCCATCCTTCTCCTCCTCCTTCTCCTTTTCTTCCTCCTCTCCCTCTCCTCTTTCCCCTCTTCTTCCTCCTCCTGCTCCTTCTTCTAGAAATTATCACCACAGGAAGAACAATGAACAAGTGTTTCTGTACTGGAAAGTAATTTTTTTGTGGTCACAAACACTGTGTCTACTCTGCTCTGTGAAGAATAATCTTTTCTTCTTTCCAAAAATATTCCTTAAGTATTAAAAATGTCCTTTCCTTCTTCTGCCCAACTTATCAATGGGAAATTCATGTTTAGAAAAATTGACTCTTTTGTGATATGAAGAATCAAACTTTTGACTCCAGTAACTGAGTCCTCAAAGGTTGACCTTAAAATAATTGAAGGCAGGAAAAAGTGATGGTTTCTTCCTCCTCCCCCTTCTCCCCCTCCACTCCTCCTCCCCCTCCTCCCCCTCCTCCCCCTTCTCCCCCTCCTCCCCCTTCTCCTCCTCTTTCTCCTCCTCCTCCTCCTCCTCCTCCTCCTCCTCCTTCTTCTTCTTCTTCTTCTTCTTCTTCTTCTTCTTCTTCTTCTTCTTCTTCTTCCTCCTCCTCCTCCTCCTCCTCCTCCTCCTCCTCCTCCTCCTCCTCCTCCTCTTCTTCTTCTTCTTCTTCTTCTTCTTCTTCTTCTTCTTCTTCTTCTTCTTCTTCTTCTCCTTCTCCTTCTCCTTCTCCTTCTCCTTCTCCTGTCATGGGGCTTGAACTCAGGGCCTGGGTGCTGCCCTGACTTCTTTCACTCAAGAATAGCACTCTACCACTTCAGTTCTACTTCTGTACTTTTTGGTAGTTAATTGAAGATAAAAGTCTCATGGATTTTCCTGCCCAGGCTGGCTTTGAAGTTCGATCCTCAGACTTCAGCCTCTTGAGCAGGTAGGATTATACATGTGAGCCACCAGTGCCTGGCAAAATGAAGTTTGAAGAAATCTCCTGATTATAAAAATAATCTACTTTCCAGTTTCACATGCCTTTGCATAATATCTCGGTCTTATTTTCTAGCACTATATTGTGCTAGGAATGCAGCTGCTTCTGTGAAAGAGAGCACATCTCGTCACTTCTATTGCTGTGGTTTCTGTGAATCCTCGGGTAATGACTTAACCACTCAGAAGTAACTTCTCGTTTGAAACTGGAAAGAAATGGTACCTTTCTTCCGGTTATTTGAATTGTAATGAAATAATAATATTAAAATATTAAGCAAGCACATTGTTTTACCCATGCATAAATATTTGGATATTGAAATAATAGAACATTAATTCCTATTCCCTTGCATCTTTGGGAGATGCCTTAGGTTCCTCCCTCCCTCCCTCCCTTCCTCCCTTCCTTCCTTCCTTCCTTCTTTCCTTCCTTCCTTCTCTTTCTTATACCAGTCCTGGGGCTTTGAACTCATCTTGGATGCTGTCCCTAAGCCTTTTAACTCAAGGTTAGTATTTAGCCACTTGAACCACAGCTATACTCCCCTCTTTTTTGGTGGTTAATTGGAAATAAGAGTCCCAGGGACTTTCCTTCCTGGGCTGGCTTTGGACCACAAGCTTTAGATCTCAGCCTCCTAAGTAGCCAGGGTGAGCAGCGTGAGCCACTCATGCCTCCTCACTTCCTAGGTATCACTTCTAATATGGAAGCCATTGTAATCTACAACAAATAATTTCAAGGAGAAATTATAATTATAAGCAAATTAGTGCCAAGCGCAGGGGGCTTATGCCTATAATCCTAGCTACTCAGGAGGCTGAGTTCTGAGGAACAAAGTTCAAAGCATTCCTGGGCACCAAACTCTGTGTGACTCTTATCTCCCAACTACCAGAAAACTGGAAATGGCACTGTGGCTCAAAGAGGTAGAGCACTAACTAGTTATGAGCTGAATCACTCAGGGACAGAGAGCCCATGCCCAGAATTCAAGCCACAGGACCAACCAAAAACAAAGACATTAGTTACAATAAAAAATAAAACAAAGGAATTTTATTTTTATAAAAATAAAACTGTGAGCAGCTTTTATTGTGTTTAACTAGTTGTACGAAGGAGTTTCATTTCTACATGTCAAACTATGACTACGTCATGTTGGGAGCCAGAGTGGAATCAAACTGTCTTGATGACTATCATTCCTTCCATCATTCTCTCCATTTTATGAAAAAATAATAAAGAAGATATGCAGATCACGATACACTGTAACTTATAGGAGGGCGATGACAAAAAAAAATACTTGGACAATGAATAAGGGAAGGACAGTTGGTTTTTTTTTATTGTTTGTTTGTTTTACAAATGCAACAAAATCCTTGCAACAGTCTTCTGATGTAAGGTTAGAGTCAAGGATCTATCATAACCTTGGACCAGCAGATTTTTTTTATCTTGTTTGTTTAACAGTACCAGAGATTTAACTCACAGCCTCATGAATTTAAATCTGATATTCTCCCCCTCCCTGGCTCTTGCAATAAGGCATTGAATTCTAGTATGCCTACACTGGAAGAAGTGGGCAGGGGAGAGAACGAGTTATTTAGAAACATAAGCTCTAAGAACCTTGGAACCAACTTCTCGGCAGGTGAAAAAGAATTAAAACCATCCATTTCTGCTATTGATCTAACTTGAGAGAATGTAAATTACTAGGCTGATTCTGATCATTAAAGAGTATCAAGTGAGTCTCTCTGTGTGGTACTACACAAAGAAGAGAAACAGAAATGTCCTGTTACAAGGGTATAATTCAAGGCAATTTTTAGAAAGGCATTGATAAATCCCAGTTAGCCCACAAAAGATTGCCTGTTCAGGTTTTCCTGACTTTAACACAGAGTCAGGAAATCAGTTACTGTACTCTGTAAAGTTAGAAGGATCTCTAGGTTTCCAGAGAGGCCACCAGTTAGAGACTCTGGTTGGGATCAAAAGAAATCTTGCAGAAATCAATGCTTGGAAAAGTGCTGTAAAGACTGCCTTCTCACCCATCTGTGAATGGCAGATGACAAGGCCCCTTCCTCAGCTCAAAGAGAAGAAACAAAGTCTAGGATGTTTAACATTCACTAAGCAATGGATACTAAGCAGATCATGCATGAGATGCATATTTATTCATGTGAATGAAAGAGGTAATGTCTAAAACATGCTGTATATGCTGAAATATGTTGAAGATAATTTGTGAAAGGAAGGTTGATTTGATACATGCTAAGAGAAAGGAGACTCTTCAAATGGCAAAGGAAGATTTTTCTTTGTGCTCCTGTATTTCTTTTTTTAAAAGAAGGTAATCTAATTTACTCTATGACTTCTAAGTGACCTCATGGGTTCTCTAACAAAGACTCAGGTATTAAGAAACAGGTTTTGTGAGGGGTTGGGGGAGGGAAAGGGGGACAAAAACATGAGAAATGCATGAAGGTTCGAGAAGTAATGCTCCCATTACCTGACAAATGTAACTCTAACCCCTCCTCTATACATTATCCCGACAATAAAATACAATTAAAAAAAAAACACATTTTCATTGTGGTTTGTATCCATCTATACAATAGAGTATTATGGAAGAGAGCTGAAACCTGCTTGCATATTTCAGTTTTCAATACATAAATTGTCGAATGTTTCATGGAAACATTTATTCTAGAATATAAACTGAAAATGTAGAATCATCCCATTTTAGACAGTTGTGCTTCTCATCTCTTTCAAACTATTGTTTTATCCATGTAAACATAATATTGGTTTTCCAATTGACTTGAAACCTACTCTTTCTTTGCCTTCATTCTTATAATTTTTGCAGGACTAAACAATTGTTCAATTTGATGTTGCTTCTTAGCTTTGGGAGAACAAATAAAAACAGTCTCTTAATTCTAATTCTAAGACATTCTAATTCCCTTGATAGTACTATCCTAAGAGTCCATTGAGCATTTTAGGTGAGTCTATACAATCATTTATGCAACTAGTGCTACAGGAGGTGTGATCCTGATGCATGAACAGAAGGAACAAAACACATGAACATCTCTGGGGTAGGCATGTTTCCTGTGCAATGATGTCTCCATCTGCCTGCCAGAGCCAGTAGCCATCTCAGGATAGTAACTAGTGCTACTGCTGACTGAGCCTCCTGTGTAGATTGCTACTTAGAAACATGCTGACCTACCATCTTGGCTGGGGTTTACCATGAGCCAAAGGTGACCTAGGAGTTAAGCCAGCTCTGTAAACATGAGGCAGACTCTTTGAGCCAGTTCACCAGCTGCTGACTCAGAGCTTGTATCAGCAATCTGTGTTGTAACAAGTCTTCCAGGTAAGTGATGCACACAGATTTCGAGAGCTATAGCTCTAGACTGAAGCCTCAAGTAGGAATGTTTTCTTCTCTTCAGGGCTGTCAGGAAGACTTCAAAAACAAACACAGTCATCAACTAGAAAGATGTTAGACGGGTAGCAGGGGAGGGGAATTTGGAATGTATATGCTATAGGGAGTGAACAAGTACTGTGAGGAGTAAAAAAAATAAGATAAAATGATGCAAGGCATTTGTTCTACAACTGATGTAGTTTTGAAAATGAAATATAAAGTGTGGAGGCAAAGCAGGAGGAAACAGGGACAGTTGGAGGTCAAGTTGTTGCAGACGTTAAATATGTGTGTGGTCTCTGCATCTTTGATGAGCCACGGAAGTAACATGAAATGTGTAGTTTAAAGAGAGACTAAAGAGGAGGTTGTTGTAAAAGTCAAGGCAGAACTATAAAAGAGGGGATAGATGCAGCAGTTTACGAGGTATAATTAGCAGGTACTGGATTGAAGGAAGTAGAGAGAATAATAGTGTCTACCAGGCTTGCAGAAAGAATGAGAAGAAAATGGAGCTTTCAGAGGAGAGTGGAAGTGCAGAATGTAGACAGCCCATGCACCATTCAGGAAGATTGAGTTGGAGATGTTATGAGATGTCTTTGAGGAGGTTGATATCAGTAGGTTAAGATTTATAGCTCAAGTACTAAGGAGGGAAGAGGATGGAGGCTAAGCTGTGTGGGTGGTGCCGAGAAAGGACAATGGGAAGCTGCAGACATTTGCTTTTATTAATAACTCTTAGCTAATAAGTTATTTTAATAATCCATAGTCACCCACTGTGACTTTCTCCAGGGAAATGCAGTGATATGTAAAATCCTTCCTACATTCTGCTTCCAGACCTTTGTGTGTCAGTGATCTGGGCAAAACCCAGCTGATGTGAAGTTCCAGCTATCATAGAATTCCAGAAGCCTTAAAAGTGTTCGTGAAAACAGCTCTAGCTCTGTATGTGCCATGAATGTCCAATGCATGTTAGCTAATGATAGTAACAAAATGAATGTGTACTGTCTCAGCTTTCCAGATCCAACCTGCCCCTTTAGCTCCTTCTGGTTCCCCTTCTACTTCACAGTTCTATCTGTACAATTGAATACATCAGAAATAAGGTACAGCAAAACAAGTGACTTTCTCCATACAACCCAACTTCCTTTGCTTTGTGTCCTTTCATGGGCTTTCTTTCTTACGTATGAGAATTGAGAACAAGCTTTGTTTTTATATAGGATTTTCTAAAGTCTGTTAGGGCAAGGCCAAAAAGGCAAGTCCTACTTTATGAAACCTCCCTCTCTCCTCTCCCTCATCTTCTTCCTCCCCTTTTCCACCCCTCTCCCTCCCACTCTCCTCTCCCTCCTGTTCCTCATCCCTTCCCTTTCCCCTCCTCCCTGACATCCCCTCTCTCCCTTTCCTTTTCCTTCCTTTCCTTTCCTTTGATTTGATGAGTTAGAGGATTGATATGTAACCCAAGCTAGTATAGTAAGGCTTCTCTATCTGAATTCACTTTAGCAGCCAGGCATCCTCGTGCCTCAGCTTCCCTTGTCTTAGGATTGTTTAGGTGTGTCCCAACTGCAACCATGGTTTTGAATTTACGATTTGCAATTTATGAATTATATGATCTAAATGTCAGTGTTTTGATTTTGGAAACACACTTTTCTCATCTGCACCAAGGAGTTAATAATTGTTGTTTTGCAGAATAGCAACTTGAAATAAAAAATTTAGAGACTGCAGAAATATTAAACCAAGTGCCCTGCACTGAGAAAATCTTTTTCTTAGAGTTTTATTAAGGTCAGTCCCTAAAGGAAGTATCTGTGAAGACTGATAAGATACTCTTACATTACTGAACCATCCTACAGCATACAGCTCCTTCACAGAGAAGATGTTTGTGTTTAGAAGAAATATTTTGATAAACTCACTGAATGTGAGGTGAGATGCCTCCTTACCCGAGCTATAATTTGAGTAAAAACAGATGGTCATTAAACTGTCTCTCAAGGAGGGTGGGTTCAATTAAAAAAAAGCTTGTGAAGTAATGTACTTTCTATCTGATGAAGATAATGTAACCCTTCTATTAATTACAATAAAATATATGAAAAAGAAACAGACTAAAAGAAAAAGCTTAATTGCTAAGTTGGTTGTGCAGACAGAGCTGACTTCTGGTGGCTGACTTCAACCTCCTCTGTGCTCCATGCAGCGTATAGCTCCTCCTTTGAACAAATGTTAAATAATTATTTTTTAAATATTTAAGTAATATAGTGGAAATCAGTTGATGAATCTACGTCCTTGCTTGTTTGCATCCATTGTGTTAGTGTGGCTAAAATGGCAGAGTTGAGTTAGTCTTGGGAGAATGGTTGGGATAGAAAGTGTAGAATTCATGAGAGGATCTTGTACTTTATGCTAGATTATTCAAGTGATAGCCTGTGCTTTACAGAAGTGACATTCTAGGGCTTGCTCTACTTGTGTTTTGAGCCTTGAAGGAATTTGTATCATGTTCCTAGAAAAAGGTATGAATCTGAGGAAGGCCACGAGTTGACAGATCAGGGCACATGTCTAGGTATGGCAAGGCAGATCTACCTGATATTGGTTCTGTTTCTTCTACTTCTGGGGAAAAAAGAAACAAACAAAAAACCCTCAAGATCACAGAAGATGTTTAGAGATTGAAACATTTGTGGGATTTCCATGAAGTGCTGGAAGAAACAAAGCAATTCTGCCATTCTCATGATGTACTCTGTGGATTTTATGTGTGTAAGTAGCAGTTTGGAAACGTTTCCCTTTGAGAATTTTTCCTCAGCACTGCTATCTCCATTTGTCCTATCTATGATGGTTTTCTCTTCAGTAAGTAAATGTCAAATGCACTGTGGCCAACTCATGACATTCAAAATAAAATATGTGGCTTTCAGTTTGGGCATCTGATTCTTAATGTTATTCTGTTGTTTACCCTTCCTCTTAAAGTAAGAGCATGAATGTTTTACCAGTTTCTTTCATATCCAATCTACCCCTTCAGTCTTCTGGCCAAACCCCAGGTGAGGCACAGGCAGTGTGATGGAAGATTGGATCAGAGGGAAATAAACAAATACTGGAAACATGTTTACATTTCTGGAAGGACTGATGGATGTTGTAAAACAAGAAGGATGAGGAAGGGAGAGGAGTCGGGGAAGAAGGGAAAGAAAGATATTTTTGTTGTTTTTAAATGAAACTGTGTTTTGAACTGGGGAAAGGGAGCATGGGATGGGTTTCAAAGGGGAAATTTTGTTAGACTCATCGTAGTTTAGCTGCAAAAGTTGAGAAAGCTATCTAGTGTGACATGGGTCTTGAATAATTAGTGATAAGAACATCAATCTGCTCTGTATCATGAACTAGTCAGCCCACTACGAAATCACCGGGAAGACAAGAACATGAAGAAATGCAAACCAAAAGATAGCATGCTGTTTACTGTATGTAGGATTACTGTAAGTCTTAGCCTTCAAAATCTCTTAAACCAAACTTAGATCTTTTAAAAAAATTATCAGTGACAAGATGTACCATCTATTTTTAATTAGGGACACCTGATAACTAGGAAATAAAGGTGAGTTAGGTGAATGTATTAGTTATTACTCATAGATTTTCTTTTTATTAAAATTAGCTGTGGGAATAAAGAGAAGCTTCTTAGTATAGATTAATGGCTCAAAATTCATTAACATTTTTATAGGAAGAACTGATTAAAAAACAGAAGGGATTTTTTAAAGACTGAAGAAAACTCTTTAAACATCCATTGTTCCAATGTACAATTATCTCATATTTTGATTACTTGTTAGCTATTATTAGGATCTAAATAAAACTTAGACATTAAAATTACTTATTGTATATTTTAATTTATCAAACCTCTGATGTATTAAATTGAAATAGTGTTTCCAAAAATACCTTGTTTCTAATGCTTAATACTCAATTTCTGTAAATGTGACTTTATTTGGAAGCACGGTCTTGGCAGATATCAAAAAGTTATTGCTGTCAATATAAGGTTATCCTCTGGTCACTGCTATCCTCATCAGAGAAAATAGTAGAAATATGAGGCCAAAAAAGGGCCAGGTGAAACAGAAGCAGCTACTAATGATATGCTGCCATAACCAAGGAACATCTTAAAGAAATTAACAGTCTAACAGAACTTCCTGTGGACATGGATATGTTTAGTATCTATGCTATCTCACATAGTAGCCACTAGTTGTGTATAGCTTCTGAGCACTTAAAAGTGGCCAGTAAAAGCAGGAATGTCCTTAGATTTCTCAGGACATTCATTTAGTAGATCGTGGCATAGGATCTAGGAAAAGCGTAGTGCCCCAAAGTAACATGGAACTGTGAAAAGGAACGCGGGAAAAACTTACATTTTAACTAAATTAAGACTGCTGAAATTTGCTCTGAAACACTACATACACATACACTTCAGTGGTTTCCATTAAAACTAGCAGTTAAAATCCTAGTGAATCTGGAATATAAGCACATGGAATCAGAAAGGCTAATGAATTCCATAATCATCAACCATCCTTTTGCTTCAGATCACAGACCAGAAGGACATGTTTTCCACATGGGAAATAAATGTAGAGATTGCGTAATGCAGCTTTACATGGTAGTTCACTTTAAACAGACTAGTATTAGCAAAAATTGTATGGTGTATGTGTGTGTACGTACATGTGTGTGTTCAGGCATGTAGTCATTTATGTGATTTAGGAAAATTCTCTTATGATTTCCTGTCTCTCTGTCTCTCCATCTCACTCTGTTTCTTTCTCCCTCTCCCTCTCCCCCTCTCCCCCCACCCCTCTCTCTCTCCCCCAGAAAAACTGTGAGTATGGCAGGTACCGACTTACAATATATTCTATTACTACTCTGTAAAGTAGTAATAGTGGTGTAGCAGTAGTCTGTGGCTTGTCTTATATACCCACATAGTAAACAATGGTGGGAAACCATTTAAATAACTGCTTATAGTTAAATCTTTGTTCATCACCCAAGAGGATTTTTAGTTCTACCATATGGAAAGAACTGTTTCTGTAACCACGTTCAGTGGGACTGCAGAAATAACTAAGCACTGCTGTGTGATATAGTATGAAAAACAAAGGTTTCACCTCACAGACAGGCTACAGTGTGAAGACCAGTTGCTAGAAGAACTTGTTCTTATTTTATCCAAGCTGTAGGAAGTGTACCAGGGCAAAGCCTATTTCAAGGAGTGTCTTAGGAAAAGGGTTCATAGAGCCAAGCTGTGGTAGTTTGTGTCTGTAAACCTAGCTACTCAGGAGACAGTATAATGTAGCAAGGTTTGAAATCAGCTCAGGCGGAAAAGCCCGTAAGATTGCATCTCCAACTGATCAGCTAAAAGCCAGGTTGGCATCATAGCTCAAGTGGCAGAATGTCAGTTATGAGCAAAGAAATCCAAGCCAGAGTATGAGACTCTGGTACTGGTAAAAAAAAAAAAAAAGTCAAATAGTATTGAATAAATTTTTGAATATGGAAGTCTCAGGCAGTTAAAAAGTTTCTTTTCATATTTGTAAACTATTATACATTCAAAATAAAATTCAAATGCATTATCTGTTTCTTGGCATAAATGGTCATAAAATATTAAGGAATTTACTAGAATTACTTTTGTTGCTATAAGCAATGCAATACATTTTTAGATTTAGAGTCTTTTGCAATACAAAAATCTTTAATTTTTCTAGAAGTTTCTAATACTATGTATAGTCTCCAGGACATTTATTATCTTGAATATTTCATAAAATCCATTTTAAAGAAATGTTTTTATTAATGTTAGTATCAGGACATAAAAGTCTCTTTTCCAATTGATAATTTACCATAATATTTCATAGTATTTTGTTCACTGTGTTTTAGAAAATTTCACATCATTATATCACATTGGATTCAGGATGCATTTTTCATATGTCATACGTCATTACCTCCATTACCTTCATTGGACTCCTGAATATTGATTAGTATATCAACTTTTATTTGACCTAATATATATGTGCAAGGGAACATGAATAATACTCCCTGATCCATAACTGTTAAATAAAAAATGCATTCTGAGCTCTAACTCAGATGTCACCTTCACTAGTGCCCTATGTGCCTCATGGGTTTTGCTTTCTTTCTCAGGTTGGTACAAGTAGCTCAAGATCTGGATAAATATAAAGATGAGGACACTTGTGTGTATGCCTTTGCACCTCTCAGGACTTGTACACTTGTAGCAGTAGATTGCTACACCAGTTCCCATATAGGTATTCTAAACTAGAATGGCCTGATGCATGGAAAGAAATATCTATTATCTATAGGAACTGTTAAGTTTCAGCTTATTTCAATCTCCATCCCTTACCATCTGTCGATCACTTATTTATCTTGCTCATTTGAATTTTTGAAATTGTATCTTGTTTGTACTTAGGTTGTAAGGAGTTTTTAAAATTTTTAATTTCTTTCTTCCTTCCTTCCTTTCTTTCTTTCTTTCTTTCTTTCTTTCTTTCTTTCTTTCTTTCTTTCTTTCTTCCTTCCTTCTTCCTTCCTTCCTTCCTTCCTTCCTTCCTTCCTTCTTTCTTTCTTTCTTTCTTTCTTTCTTTCTTTCTTTCTTTCTTTCTTTCTTTCTTTCTTTTTTGCCAGCCATGGGGCTTGTACTCAGGGCCCAATCACTGTCCTTGGGCTTTCTCAAGGCTAGAGCTCTACCTCTTGAGCCACAGCACCACTTCCAGCTTTTTTCTATCTATGTGGTACCAAGGAATCGAACCCGGGTCTTTATGCATGCTGGACAAGCCAAACTCCTGGCCCTGTTTTATTTTGTTTATTAAGAAATACTAATTGTTCAACATGTACAGAAACATCATTCTTCAAAATAATTCCAAGATTCCTTTTGACTACTACTTTTCTGATGGCAGGGAAATTGAATTTGGCAATCTCCTGGATTTCACAAGCTTTAAATGGAAGAAATAAATAGAAAGCTACTAAACAAAGAGCCATACTGAAATTCAAAAAAAAGTTCTAATTCAAAAATTATTCCTTCCAGCCCTCAGGATAAAGGCAAATTGGAGTTAGGCAATGTAATGGAATAATTGCAAGCATATTTTCTCTAAAGCCCTGAAAGACTAAATGATTTTTCCAGCAAAATGTTTTATCACAAGCAAAAGCTTTCAAATATTTGCGACATCTGAGTCTTTCTCTGATCATTGCCTAATGGATATTTTCAGATGAACTGAAATTGTTTCCTGAATATATTTCTGCACTTTCTAAAAAAGATTTTCTTTCTTAAAAATTTGCTTTTGAAATTATGTGGAAGAACCATAGTTTTGTTGTTGTTGTTGTTTTGAAGCAGACTGAAGCTGGGGGGTGGTGACTCATGCCTGTAATCCTAGCTACTCAGGAGGCTTAGATCTGAGGATCACATTTGAAAGACAGCGCTGATACTACAAAACCTTGAGACTCTTATCTCCAACTAATCACTAAGAAAGTGGGAAGTGGGGCTGTGACTCAAGGGTAAGGCTGTAGACTTGAGATGAAGAGCTCAGGGACAGCACCCAGATCCAGAGTTCAAGCCCCACGACTGACAAAAAAAAAAAAAAAAAAAAGCAGGTTGATATTTTAAATTAGGAAAGAATCTCTCATACTCATGAATTTTTTATGTTATGGACTAATTTTGATTTCTTCAAATTCTGGCTTCCTTGATTTTTATTTATTTATAATTTTGGTTCTCTCCCTCCCTCCCTCCCTCCCTCCCTCCCCCTCCCTCCCTCCCTCCCTCCCTCCCTCCCTCCCTCTCTCTCTCTCTCTCTCTCTCTCTCTCTCTCTCTCTCTCTCTCTCTCTCTCTCTCTCTCTCTCTCTCTCTCTCTCTCTCTCTCTCTCTCTCTCTCTCATCCTGGGGCTTGAACTCAGGGCCTGAGCACTGTCCTTGGGCTTTCTTAAGGCTAGCTAGAGCTCTACCATTTGTTCCATAGCACCAATTCCAGCTTTTTCTATGTGTGTGGTACTGAGGAAACCAACATTGGTCTTGGTTTATGCTAGACAGGCACTCTACCATGAAGCAAAATTCCTGGCCACTAAATTCTCTTTTTAAAATGTGTTTGTGTTCATCTCTTTTATCCTCATTCATTTTCAAATTTCTAAAATCTAAGTGTTCCTTTTAGGATTCTCTCTGTAATCTTTAAATAACTGCACAAAGGTGTTTCAATTTAACCTGTCAATTTGTGAATATTGTTATTCTTGATCAATAAGTCTTTCCATCACTCCACCACTTCACACCCATTTTATCTTTTCTTGGATTTCAGTCTTTCCCTTTTCACTCTACCAGCATATGGGAGATCACTTCCACAGATGCTGTTTGATAAGGCTTGTCTGGACCCAGTCTCCTTCTAAGTCAAAGTGTTTTGCATTTCTTCCTGACTGTTTATAAATCTTCATCTAAGCCTTCCCCAAACACTATAACCTAACATACCAGAAAAGCTTATCACACTTCCTGCAGAACATTTCAGTCAGGGATTAAGGAATGGAAGGTGTTATGGTGAGACCCAACTTAAATGCACTCAATTTTGGATTTATAGTGTTGATAGTAATTGATCATATGACATTCTGAAGTCAGGAAATTAGTACTACCCAATCTGTGCTTCTTAGGAAACAACAAAAAATATGTGGTTGTTAATAATGTAAGCAGAGCCTCAGAAGATGAGATAATCAATTGAATAGCTATTATGCCCACTGTGTGACTTCCTGATGCGTCAAATTAAGAGATGAAGGAATGCATATCAGTTGGGAATGTATCTGTAGCCATTTTGGAAGGTCTGAGAAAGTCATTGTCCTAGCTGCTTAGATGGGTGCATACCCCGCCTCTTTTATTTTGAATCAAATCTGCAAAAAGATCATATTTTGCTACTTTCCCTTAAGCTGCTTATATAAAATGTATACTTTGCAAAGGAAATCATAGTAATGAAAAGATTCTCCAGGAAAAAGTAAATTTAAAAAAATAAGCCATGATCTTTAAAGATTGGCACCAGTGCTTGAACTTCAAGGATAGCTAAGATTTTTCCAAATAATGCTATTGTACATAGCAGTCAAAAACCTCTTTATTCCTTAATGGACATTTCTTGCTCCTTTCATACATTCTTGACAACTTTATGCCTGGACTACACAGCTGTAACTATGACCACAGGCCACTTCTTTTTCTCATCATATTACCTATCTATTTGTAACAATAACTTTTATTTTTTTCTTTAACCACAACTGATAATGTGGGGGTAAAAAACCTGCTCTTGTATTTAGTTCAGTATGACATATGAAAGTGCATATGGAGATCAAGCCGAAAACGACTGCCTTTTCTATTTATCTTTAGTCTTTAATGTTACTATTTCAAAACACATTTGCAATTCCTTTTCTTAGTTTTGTTTTGTATTTTATTAAAACAATTTCCCAAGCTTTTGGATGTAGTGAGAAGGGTTACATTATTTGGTTTAAAAAATCAGCATTGGGGGGAAGTAGGGGGAGGAAATGGGGACAAAAACATGAGAAGGGGTATGTATCAATGCACCTTCTATCTGGTAAATATAATGTAGCCATTCTATTAATTACAATAAAAAATCAGTATGGGAGTTCAAACTTTGATTTATCTAAGAACAGTGAAACCCTTGTGCTTAGCTATGGATTATTGATTTACACATTTGACAAATTGCTGCTTGTCTCATTTTTTTCTTTTGGAAACATATTTTCACCTAAGTACTATGATTAAAACCAGTAGTTATTGCAAGCCTTATAATATTTTATTTATCCATGACCAATATGTTTCATAATATGTTTTTGATTATTCTCTTTCTCTACCTTGTGTATGTGTCATGTGTATGCATGTGTGTGTGTGTTTATGCTGGTCCTAGGTGGGGCTTGAACTCAGGGCCTGGGTGCTGTCTTTGAGCTTCTCTTTTTTTTTTTTTGCCAGTCCTGGGCTTACGCTCAGGGCCTGAGGACTGTCCTTGGATTTTTCTCAAGGCTAGACCTCTGCCACTTGAGCCTCAGCACCACGTCTGGCTTTTTCTAAGTATGTGGTACCGAGGAATCAAACCCGGGTCTTCGTGCATGCTAGGCAAGCACTCTACCACTAGGCCAAACTCCCGGCCCCATCTTTAAGCTGCTTTTATTCAACCACTTGAACCACAGTTCCACTTCTGATTTCCTGCTATGTTTTTTGTTTGTTTATTTGTTTGTTTGTTTTCTGCCAGTCCTGAGCTTGAGCTCAAGGCCTGAGCACTGTCCTTGGACTTTCTTTTTTTTTTTTTTTTTGCCAGTCCTGGGCTTGAGCTCAGGGCTTGAGCACTGTCCTTGGACTTTCTCAAGACTAGAGCTGTACCACTTGAGCCTCAGCACCACTTCCGGCTTTTTTCTATGTATGTGGTACCAAGGAATCGAACCCTGGTCTTCATGCATGCTAGGCAAGCACTTTTACCACTAGGCCAAACTCCAGGCCCCTGTCCTTGGACTTTCTCAAGGCTAGAGCTCTACCACTTGAGCCCCAGCACCACTTCTGGCTTTTTTCTATGTATGTGGTTCCGAGGAATCAAACCCAGGTCTTCCTGCATGCTAGGCAAGCACTCTACCACTAGGCCAAACTCCTGTCCCTTCCTGGTAGTTTTATTGGAGATAATAGTCTCACAGTCTTTGATGCATGGATTGGTTTTTTGAACCATAATCCTCAGATCTCAGCCTCCCGAATAACTAGGGTGATAGGCATGAGCCACTGGCACCTGGTCAAATTGTTTTTGATCTATTCTCTTTTTGTCCAATGTGTATAACTTAGGAACTTGCATATTATAAAAATTATCCTTTACTCTTAGAGAAGAGTGTCTAATTATAAAAAGGCTCCATGGAAATCAACCCAAGTTGGACATAATATGTAAAGAAAAATTCAGGAGTTTGATGGCAGATTTTCTGGTGCTGATTTCAGTTCTGTTGCCATAGTACCAAAAGTAGTTTCCATCTATTCTTTCCTTTTCTCTCCTTTCTTCCATTTCTTTACACACAAAATAAGGTGGAGAACAGGAAAGGCTAGTTTATTTGCCCTTTTTTTGCTATTGTATTAAAAAGAATTCCCTAACAACTGAAAGAGTTAAAGATGTTTGTCATGGTTCAATACAGTTTTTAACTTTGTATTTGTGCAGGATAATGCTACTGTTTTGCCCACAAATTTGAAAACTTCCTGGCTGCAAATTTGCGTAAATTATAAATGTTTTGTGTAAATATATTGCATATTTTTCTCTCTTAAACACTTAATACAATATTTGGTATACTCTGTCCTTAATATACCAGTTGACAGGCAAACATACATTTGTCAGCACTTATCACCCTCAGTCACACTTGGGTAAAATAACATAATGAAAGCATTTGCTGTCTTTTCCAGAGACTTTCTTACACTTACTTTGCTAAGTGTAAGATACGTGTCCATAGCTCCCCAACTCCCACTTTACTCTTCAATGGCCAGCCCACTTTTCACAGCCAATCTCGACTTTCACTTCTACCAAATGCCACTAGTTCACATGCAGGCTGTGATCTGCTTTTCCATTCTTCTTTCCTACTAGTCCTTGATTGTTGGGGATCTATACTTTAATACCAATCTCTTGGCCTATAATATGAGTAACTTTTGTGAATTGCAGTGTACAATGTAAAAATTATTACCGTAGTTTATCTGATGATTTTGTCAATACCAGTCTTATCTTCTGTTCTGAAAGTGGAAGATAAGTATATTGTGGCTGATAACTATTAACCTTTTATGCAAAGCATTTTTTAAAAGAAAAAGTGGTCTAGTTATTTACATATATGCTAATTTAGGACTAATTAAAGGTCTTGTTCAAAAGCATTAACAGTCTTGACTCATTTCAAAATTAGTTTGTGATATTTGGTGGTCAGCATGATTCCCATATTCTGTTAGTAGTTGCCTAGCAGGAAAATTAGAACTAGAAAAATATATTTTTCTACCCTGTGCATTTAGGAGTTAATGAGCACTGGGGCAGAACCAGGCTGCCAAGGTGGTACGTTAATCCGATAAGGAACCGTTACTTCACTAGATAAGCAAGAGTGTATCAAATGAATGGCGTTTGTGATTCTAGGTGAAAATGACAGAATAATTGTTGTGCAGGAATAGATTAATGACTCAATTCCTGATAAATTGAAATGGAAGCAGTTTTTAGATTTGGATAGAATTTGGTTTCCTATTTTGTGCTCTATCCTCATTTGAGTGCAAATAGCTGAAGCAAATGAGTATGCATATAAGATGTGCCTAGAAAATAAAGGAGAAAGGGCACTATATACACAGTTTCAGAGATAATAGCATCATCACAAAAAAGGCCTTTGGATGTGGTTATTTATACTTTTCTGTAGACTAACAATTGTGGAAAAACTGCCTAGTAAAAAGGATCTCAAATTTAAATTAGAATATGTAAGCAGTAAACAGTCATTGCATTTCATATCATAAGAGAAATACATTTGCAACCCTTCCTTTGCAGGTTAATAACTTGAGCAGGAATGACCCCGCCCAGGAGAGTTAATATATTTTCCAAGCCTTTCATTCTGAATGTTACTGTGATCTATGGAAGACAAAGTAAATAGTTCTGTCAGGATACTTGCCTTAAAATGCCCACAAATGTGATAGAGTATTATTCTTTTTTTATTTTTTTAAATTTTTTGTGGGTCATGGGGCTTGAACTCAGCTTGGGCGATGTCCCTGAGCTTTTCAGCTCAAGGCTACTGCCCTACCCCTGGGCCAGGGCGTTGTCTCTGAGTTCTTCAGCTCAAGGCTACAACAACCTTACCTTTGAGCCAAGCCCTACTTCCTGTTTTCTAGAGGTTAATTGGAGATAAGAGTCTCAGGTTCTTTTGTGCCCAAGCTGGCTTTGAACCTTGATTCTCAGATCTCAGCCTCCTGAGTAACTAGGATTACAGGTGTGAGCCACTGTACCTGGCTTAAAGTATTATTCTTTATGTTCAAAACTGAGTTATGTGTCTAGAGAACTTCAAAAATCACATAATCAGTATATTTTCAGAATTATTTTTCTATCACACTGCCTTTGTTGAAGAGAGGAGAAGAAACACTGTTTCTTGTACATAAATAAACTGATCACTGTTATCTACAAAGGCAAGAGAATGAAAACAGACAGAACCATACTTCTGCATACCATACAGTTTATTGTGTTATCAAATTAGCTGAGATGATATCCCTAGCTATTTATCCATATTTCTAGTCAACATTTTTTTTCAAATTCTACATTTGGCCAAGGTCTTAGAATTCTTTAGATAAGCTGCAAAGTGTCAAGTACAAGCCTGTGAAAAGGAAAGAGAAAACAACTTTTGGTATTTTAGTATTCTAAACCTAATATTACATAATGTTTGGAGGCAAAGATAATACTAAGTACTCATTCCACACATAGTTAGATATGTCAGGTGAGGGGTGAGGGTAAGAAGAAGGATGAAAGAGAACATTTATTTAGCTATACATTTCCCCAATTAAAGATAACTTTTTAATTTGTTTATTTGAAATAGGGAATGCTTCAAAGGGGGGGAAACAAGATGATTGAGAAGGGATGGGGGGGAAATGGGGACAAAAACCCGAGAAGGGGTACCAATGTGTGAGAAGTAATGCCCCTACTACCTGGCGAATGTAACTGTAACCCCTCTATACATTACCCCGATAATGAAAAATTTTAAAAAAAAGAATAGCATTTTTTTTTGCCAGTCCTGGGCTTGAGCACAGGGCCTGAGCACTGTCCTTGGACTTTCTCAAGGCTAGAGCTCTACCACTTGAGCCAAAGCACCACTTCCGGCTTTTTTCTATGTATGTGGTACCGAGGAATCGAACCCGGGTCTTCATGCATGCTAGGCAAGCACTTTAACCACTAGGCAAAACTCCCAGCCCCAAAAATAGCACTTTTTTATGTCTATAAATGCAATTTCAGTCTTTCACAAACACAGTGACTAGTAAATGCTGTTATTTCCAGTACCATTTGACACTGATTTTTACTGAGCTCTACACTTTTGTAGTGGGGGGTCTTATAAATGGCACAGTTCTTTGTACTAAGAAAATAGGAGACAAATTGTCTCAACAGTTCTTAGTATCCTGAATTCTCTCCCAGTGATTTTCCATCGGTCTTGAACTGGAACTTACTGACATTTTCCATTCTTTGGCTGGCTTCCTATCACCTGAGACAAACTCCAACCTCAGGAAATTCTCTTGATTTATTTATTTTTTGCTAGTCCTGGGCTTTAGCTGGGCTTGAGCCCGGTCCTTGGACTTTCTCAAGGCTAGAGCTCTACCACTTGAGCCTCAGCACCACTTCCAGCTTTTTTCTATATATGTGGTACAGAGGAATCGAACCCAGGTCTTCGTGCATGCTAGGCAAGCATGTTACCACTAGGTCAAACTCTTGGCCAAATTCTCTTGATTTTTATTTATCAAATATTAATTTGAGTTTTTATTTTCAAGATCATGTGTGTTCTTTATTCTTTGCACTATACTTGGTTCTGCCATAAATCCCTTGGTATACACATATCAGAATTAACAAGTCAATCTATGTTTGGTATCTTTGTGTTTCACTGCTTTTCTTTTTTTTATTAATGTAGAACTGATTGAAAATCTCTTGAAGAACTTAGTTACAAAAACTTGCTCTAGATAGTTAGCTAGAAATGTCGCAGCAGCAAGTTTTTTTTTTTTGTTGTTTTTTTGTTTTTGTTTTTGGTTGGTTATGGGGCTTGAACTCTGGGCCTGGGTACTGTCCCTGAGCTCTTCGGCTGAAGGCTATCACTCTATCACTTTAGCCACACAGAGCCACTTCTAGTTTTCTGATGGTTAGTTGGAGTTAAGAGTCTTATAGACTTTCATTCCCAAGCTGGCTTTGAACTGTGATCCTCAGATCTCAGCCTCCTGAGTAGCTAAGATTATAGGTGTGAGCTACCAGTGTCTGGCAGCAAGTTCTTTATTAGCAGATACAGCCTCTCCAGCAATTTTTATGTTTTGAAATTCAAACATTTTTATTAAATTGTTTACCATTCCTTTTTCTTTTTTTTTTTTTTACAGTAAATGTAGTGAGGTCATTTGTTAAAGAAGATTCCTCGCTGAAATCTTTAAACAGATTTTTTTCATGTATTTAAACAGATTTTATATGGTCTGGTGTGACATGTTGCTGATAGTAGGATCTTGGTTTCTCTTCATGTCTTTCACAAGAAATGTAATACCTTTTCCGTTTTAGCTAAGCAACTACAGAAGCCAGAATTTTGCAAAATCAGCATGCATTTCTTTTTCCTTCTTCATGATTTCATGAAAAAAAAAGGCACCTTTTCCTTCTATGTAGGTCATAGCAAACTCAGTCTGTATTTTGTTTTGTTTTGTTATTCTTTCCTTAATAAGTCAAGAACTATCACTTTTTCACTTATAGGAAACAATTTCTCTTCTTTAGAATGTCTGAATTGCTAGCATCACTGTTCTTACACACTGGGGACATTATTAAGGAAAACAAAGGTTGCTTGAGTGCAAGGACTGTGATGATCGCTGCAGTGATATGATAGCTGACCGGGCTAAGTGAGTCATGGTCAGGTAATATATACAGCTGGATGTCCAGGACAAAGGAGCAATTCACATCCTACTATGGCTGAATGGTGCAAAATCTCAGCATGCCACTCTGGATGTCACATGATTTCAAGCTTGCGCATTGTTTATTTCTGGAATTTTCCATTTAATATTTTCAATCTGTAATTGACCACAGGTAACTGACACCTAGAAAAGCAAAACTTTAGGTAAAGAGGAGCCTCTGTATATCTATTTACTTTAACATTTATTATGTAAGGGCAATGACAACGCTTCTAATTTAAGTTTGTACTAATATCTTCTCAAAGGTAGAGCATCATAAAATTATAAATATATTTGGCTTAAATGTAATTTGCATATGTCTCCCAAGGTTAGGATGGCCAATTGGTACTTCAAAGTTGAATTCTATACCTCCATTTTTTTTCTTATTTCCAGATATATGGTTTAATAGTCACAAGAAGATCTTGTATTAGCATCTTACCTAATATTAACTAAATTTTAGCATACAACTAGGTTTGAAGATATATAAAGACAACATTATTTAGAAAACCAGTAAAAAAAATGAAACCTAGGTAATTTGATGTAATTCTTGTTATGCAAGACCTTAAGAAAATGCTAAGCCAGTAAATATGGGCACATTAGTTTTTTACTTTGCTAAGCTTGTTATTCAAGATATATGAATTAATGGGAATCTGATAAAAATTGATGCATATTAAAACTTGGAAGAAGTTTTTACAAATCTGCAACTTACTTTCTGAAAGGAAAGAAAGTGAATAAGGAAGGAAGGGAGAGAAAGAATGTAAGGAAGAATGGAGGAAAGGCGGGAAGGGGGGAGGGAAGAAGGAAGGAAGAAGAAGAAAGAGAGAGAAAGAAGGTAAGGAAAAAGTGAGAGAGGGAAGAAGGGAGGGGAGGGAGGAAGAAAGGAGGGAGGAAGGAAGGAAGGAAGAAAGGAGAGAGAAAGGAAAGAAAGAAGAAAAAGGATGGATACATTAATGGAAAGAAGGAAAAAAGAAAGTTAAAGGAAGAAAAATGTAAGGAAATGAGAAATACAGCTATTTAGTGTTGTATTGCTTATAACTTGAGGAACAAAGACTAGAGTTTGTCAGGTATAGGGATTAGAAACACAATGGTAGGATACTCCCAAAACAGTGAGTACAACAGATATTGTGATGAAACCAAGATATTCTTTTTTTTTATTTAGAGAATACTTTATTAGTTTCTGTAATCAAACCCACGTAGATAAGACCTTACATATTTAATACAGTGTGTTTACCCCTGTACAAATGAAAAAAAAGTTTAACGTTTCTAGACCAATATGGCTATTAATTTCTGTACAATGCCAACTCAACACAGTAAACTGGGATACTTTTTTCCAAAGTTGACAGCACAGCTAAAGTTTCCAAAAATTCAAATTATATATATGTGTGTATATATTTATATAAAAAGATCAATAATAGTAGTATGTTATGCATCGATAGCAGCAACAGCTTTTCCAGGTTCTGTAGTCATCTGAACAAAAGTAGACATCCATTAATAAAAAGAAAAAGATAAAAAACAAAACCCCAGAAAAATGAGAAGTTCTGTTACTGTTGTGGTAGCTGGCACCATTTTTTTTTATTAGCTTCTCAATCATCATCTGGAAAGAAAACATTCTTGAGTAACATCATTAAAAACAGCTCTGATAAAGCACAGTCACTACTACGTATCATAAAGCAGGTACAAGGTATTTTATATTCACAGAGGGATGATAAAGTACTGTCCTACGTCTATAATACTAGAGGATACAATTAAAAAGGCATTATTGAGACTTGATTCTATTTTTCCAGCAGAAGGTCCAAAGGATGGTATGACACAGCTCTGTAAAGAAATGCACTTTCTTAGATAGGATTTTCTTCCATTAGTGGCACAGTTCTAATAACTCACTCTATCAGCTATAAACCATTTGAAAATGAAGGCGTAGGAGCAAGAAGAAAAAAAACAAACCCAAACAACAAAACAAATCATACCCACAACCACTGGATCCATACAAAGATGACTGAATGAAGGCAAGCAGGACTCAACCTAATAATATTTTACCAAATCTGTTATGTTTGAATGGTGAGAGCTCCACACAGGAGAAACCAAGATATTCTTTTTGAAAATTTTCACACTCTGACAAACAAGGTTGACTGAAAAAGCATATAACCATCATCCAAGCCCTAGGACACATTTGGGCTTCCTTATTAGGTGAGCTGACAAAAGGTCTGAGACCAGGAGAACAATCTGGATGACACAGGGTGTGCTGTGCTGAACGAAGTAGACAGTTAGGAATAAAGCTTAGGATTAACTGAATTCAGTTTTTCCAACCTGCTAGGTTTCTTATCAAATTGATATTTTTAGTCGACAAAAGAGGGAAGAGAGACTCTGCCCTGCTTACTTGATGCACATGCATCAATTAGGTACACTGGAGCTAGGTACTCTTTCTGTCATCTACTTTGAGGAAGTACTGGGATTAACAACCAACTTTAGATTTACTGTGGTTCACAAAATACATGACAGTGTTAATTTTATTCCATTAACATATAAGTTCATACTTCAGATAAGAATCTCATAAAAGGGGCATGATTATGTGTGTGCAGAAATGTTTCTGTTGTATCTGTCTACGTGGGCTTTGCACCTGTTCATTCTTAAATTATGTGGGAAAACAAAAACTCCCTAATATTTGGTTTTGAGTCATCCTAGCTTATTCCACTTTTCAAGGAGACTATAAATTATCAAAGTTGTGAAATTGGCAGACTGACGCAGTTTGAGTGCTTGGCATTCATTATCACTTAGTAAGAGGGGGGTGAGAGAGAGAGAGAGAGAGAGAGAGAGAGAGAGAGAGAGAGAGAGAGAGAGAGAGAGAGAGAGAGGGGGAGAGAGAAAGAGAGGGAGAGAGGGAGAGAGGGAGGGAGAGAGGAGGGGGGAAATATGAGGAGAAAACATGGCCTTACTTTCCTGTGGAAACATAGTAGAAATTTTAGAATTCCTTCTAAAAGTGGGAAAAAATAGAAATCCACAAAGCACATCATTTTGATGGTTTTCTGAGGTTCTGTTCTCAGCCTTGAAAATGTTCACCCAATGTCTCTTGTCAAAACAAGTCAAAGACTCTCAGGATTGAAGATAGCACCTATGAGAACCAGATCCATGATGGCTAGAGCACTTGGACTTTGGGTGGAAACAAATAATTCATTGGCCCATTGCAGTTATGCCAGGAAGAGGACCCAGAAAGCAGCTTGGCAGTACACTGGGGTGACAGCCCTGCTTGGACCCTTCCATTCAACCACTCTAACTAGATTATAAGAGTGGATTGCGTTGGATTTGTATTCATCTTATACACAGGGTACTCCCCCACCACCTCCTCCTCTTCTCTGTGAAGTCTTGGAACTTGAACTCAGGGCTTGGGTTCAGTCCCTGAGCTTTTTCTCCTCAAGGGTATTGCTCTATTACTTGACTCACAGCTTTAAAACAGAGCAGACTCTCCCCATGAGGCCAGAGAAAACTGCAGTTTACAACCTGTGATAAATCATGATTCCAAACAGGCTCACCAATGTTCTTTGTAAAAGGTTTTTACTAGATTATTTATGTTTCTGACTTTTAATGTTGAACGCATTTTGTGAGCCCACTCTAAAATGGCGGGGGGGAGGAGGAGTAAGTCATAGTGTTTCTCATATAAACAACCCTTTAATTGCAGAAAACAACTTTTACAAAAATATTAAAACTATCTGGATTCTAAGGGTACAGAAAATGGAGGCACATTCATTCAAGAAAGTCTACTAAATCATGATAATGACAGTAGAATCTGTGGCATTTGAATCATAACACACTGCCTCTTCTCTTCCTCCTGAGCCACCCCAGGCCTGTAGTCTGGGACTGAAGGGAGAGGTTTCTCCTCTCTGTCTCTCTCTGTCTCTCTCTGTCTCTCTCTCTCTCTCTCTCTCTTTCTCTCTCTCTCTTTCTCTTGCTCTCTCTTTCTCTGTCTCTCTATCCCCTCTCTCTTTCTCTATCTGTCTCTGCCCCTCTGTCTGTCTCTCTGTCTCTCTTCTCCCTCTCTCATTCTGTCTCTCTCTCTGTCTCTGCCTCTCTGTCTCTGCCTCTCTGTCTCTGTCTCTCTTCCCCCTTCTCTCTTTCTCTGTCTCTGCCCCTCTGCCTCTGTCTCTCTTCTCCTTCTCTCTTTCTCTGTCTCTCTCTCTCTGTCTCTGCCTCTCTGTCTCTATCTCTCTGTCTCTCTCCCTATCTCTTTCTCCCTGTTTCTCTTTCTGCCTCTCTCTTTTTTTGTATACTAGGGCTTGAACTCAGTCTCTTGCACCCTCATTTGGCTTTTTCACTAGAGGCTGAGCCACACTCCATTTTTGGCTTTTTGCAGGTTAATTAGAGATAAGAGCCTCAGAGTTTTCAGCCCAGTTTGGCTTTGAACCATGATCCTCAGATTTTAGCCTCCAGATCAGCCAGCATTATAAGCATAGCCATTACATTGTGCCCAACCTGAATCTTTTTTGTTGTTGTTGTGAGAAAGTCTTCAAATGTCAGAAGCCATTGTGGACTGTTCACTTTTCTCATGTCTCTTAGAACCATGAAGTAGCTTTACTACAAACAAGCAATCATAACCAAGAACATACATTTCCTTTTTCTCTTGACATAAGCCTCATTAACAGCACAGAAGCTCTACCCTGGCATGGCATGCCCATTATAGCACAGAGCCCTGGTAGTTCCAGTTTCAGATCAACTATATGGCAGATATACTTACAGTGGGAGGGGAGCTCAGAACAAGGCCAAGAAAACTAGGGACAATCAAAGCATTCTTCCCCAAGTGCCCCCCACACTGAATCATGAAATAAGTGCTATTCTGTGGAACAATTCCATTGTCTCTGCTAGTAGGTCTTGTGTGAAGACATAGACACAGATTCTACCTAGGAAGAGTGGTTGTCCTTAAGAACAAAATGCT
Organism: Megascapheus bottae; assembly: GCF_031878675.1. Lineage (NCBI taxonomy): Eukaryota > Metazoa > Chordata > Mammalia > Rodentia > Geomyidae > Megascapheus > Megascapheus bottae. The sequence continues at coordinate 30,275,015 of NC_143516.1, read as the reverse complement.
CCATCACCCTGTCTGAGGAAAATGACTTCTTGTGGAATTAAGGATGAAGAATCCCATACCTTGAGGGTGTTTGTCAAGCTGAATGGCAATTTCTGTGTAATTAGTCCATCTACGAACACAAATGGAGATAAACAAAATGACAGAGCAGTCAGAATTCTAACAGAGCAACTCCAGGAAATGTGATACCTAAAGAGTTCTGAGATGGGAGTCAGTCCTTCTGGTGGGGAAAGCCAGGTGCTCGCCCTGGCATCACTCTGTGCGTCACAAGGAATCAAGCGATGAGGGAAACCAGATGTCTCACTATCACGAGGGGCATACGTATAAACTACCAACTACTGATTGAATTAGAAGCTTTTACTACCCTGGAGCAATACCTAACCTTAAAAATAAAATTACATATATCCTCAGCAATGTGGATGACTATACATGTGCCTAATTGAGCCTTCTCAGGCATTAGCAGAGAGGTAAGATGAAAGCTATTTATCCCAGATTGAAAGCCATGGAAACAAACCCAGCTGTGATAACAATCTCCAAAACACACACCCATTTAATGGGAAGGTGTGAAAATCTAACTGGAGGAAGGGACTTAAGCATTACCTCTATTGCAGTGCCAGAGGCAACCCAGAGGGAGTCAGGATAAAGAGTAGAAAGAATACTTGGGGCACCTTTGACTACACTGGGAGGAAATAGACTCAGAGTCAGTTCAGCCAACTCACTAAAGGAATAAATCAAGCACGAAGTAAACTTTTGCCTGTACTCACCACCACCTTCAACTATTCTCTCACATGGCATAAATCTGACTGGTTTATTGGTCAGTCCTGGGGCTGAAGGTTGACACGGGCAACAGCATAACAAAGACCTTCAGAGTTGAGTCACAGTGAGTGTAGTCAATCTTGCCCCATCACTTAGCAAGAGAATAGAAAAGAATGGTTCCCCAGAAGAACACTGGAGTCTTGTTTTACTCACCTCTCTTTCAAGTGAACTGAGGTGGGGCAAGAGACAACTATGAGGACAAAGGACACTCAGGGTTTACCATGATCTCCCTGAGACTCATATTTGAGGAAGAGTCTCAATGAGACACCGTTTATCTCTTGCCAGAGACAATTATGAAGATTCATGAGATGTGAGAAAATAGGGGAAGATGTTGGTGAGTGGAAAAATGACGAGTTTGTTAGTTTTGTTTTATTTCCCATGAGAGATAGAACACAACTCAGTGAAGACAAAATGGAAAAATCTGTGTGATCTATGTGGCCATGAAGAACAGACTTGTCAATTGTGTAAGCTGGATAAGACGTCATTACCACCTAATATAGAATGAGGAGATGGAGAAGCAAGCAAACATCTGAGCCACTAGATCAAATTTGAGCCACAAGATCAAATCTGCAATTACATAGTCTTTATACATACCCAATATATAATCCTATACACACATATATGAATTACTAATGAATAGATTCAATTTATGTTTAACTCTATCTGATGTGTGTTTTGGGTTACGGAGGGCACAAAGAAATGATGCTGAGCCGATAGAGAAATAAATGCTTATTCTCCAAAAACACCATTGTCTTTATATCCATAATGGTTTTGACTGTGAAGAAATCTTATCATTTTCCCACATGTTAGCTCACACCTGTAATCCTAGTTACTCAGGAGGCTGAGACCTGATTACCAAGCTGCAAAGCCAGCCCGGGGACAAAAGGATCTGAGACTCTTATCTCCAATTAATCTCTAGAAAATGAGAAGTGGGGCTTGGCTCAGGGAAAGTGCCCAGTCTGAGTTCAAGCCCCATGATCTACAAAAAAAAAAAAAAAAAAAAAAAAAAAAAGCCAGCAAGAAAGAAAGAAAAAAAGGGAAAAAAGAAAAACAAGAGAAATCTTATTACTTATAAAAGGTGCTTGTATATGTGTGTGATGTGTGTGTGTGCATGTCATGCATCTTTGTGTGTCTATGCATTTTCAGTTAGTGATGAGATTACATATGACTGTGACATACACAGAAATGAAGAGTCCTAAGGTAGCTGGAGTGGTCTTTGTAATAAGCAGAAACTGGGGCTTTGCTGTTTAGACCACAAGACAGAATTCCACACTGCAGAACCAGGATGTATTTGATGCCCACACTTAACAGCTTTGCTCTGTGAGTTTCTTGGATATTACACAAGTCTACTTTGAAGATTTAAGCCATGACTCTCAAGAATGGCCTCTAACATCTTTAAAAAGATGAGAATCATGCGTGTTGGCATGATGCCCATTTTGTTCTCAAATGTGTCCTCCTTAGGAGGGGGTCAGTGATGTTTGTGAAAGACTATGGATGGCAGCTGCCTGTAATTTTTCTCTGTTTTCTACAATTTCCTCTGGCCTTTGCACTGCAAATGAGCAAAGATGAATTCTTTTCTAAGGCTTAAAAAACAAATAGTAACCCACGTACTTGTAGTCCATGAGTTAAACTATAATGGTTAGTATTTTTCCTGATATTCTTGTCATACCTGTGTGATGTTTCCTATAGCATTCATCCCTAGTCACAAATCCTTTTTCACCTTTATTTCCAATCTGGGAAGACACTGGCTCACTCTGTTTTGTTTCTCCTTTTCAACATATCATGAAAAAAGACTCAGCTAATCTTTTTCTTTAATTTTTCTTGTTCTTGTTTTGGAAGGCCACACGTTTGAAGGTATTTTTTCAATGTACTTTTATTATTTGAAATTTGATTATTGGATTCAGATCTAGAGTCTTAGCAGGCATATCCATGGTTTTAATAAAAAAAATGTTGGGTACCATTCATTTGATGTTATTGAAGGGTATCTATTGGCTTTAGTTCAGACTCATCAAACACATCTATGTAGTGGTTTGAATGATCTGGATTGCTTCTTTCTATAAAAATTTTCTCTTTGTTCCTGCTTAGTCTTTAATATTTAAAAATTACAAATAGATGACTGATGCTCCACTGTAAATAATCCCTGAAAGGTTACCTAATTCATGAATATAGAATCCACTCTTGAATCTTATTTTTCATATATCACTTGCACTTTATAATAAAAATAGTTGCCTTTATTTCACTTACTCTCTTGCACTAATTCAAAATCCTAGCTTTTTTTCATTTAAAAACTTTTTTTTGCCAGTCCTGTGCCTTGAACTCAGGGCCTGGGCACTTCTTTTGCTCAAGGCCAGTGCTCTTGAGCCATAGCACCACTTCTGGCTTTTTCTGTTTATGTTGTACTGAGGAACCCTTGGGCTTCATGTATGCTAGGCAAGTATTCCATCACTAAGCCACATTCCCTGCCTCAAAACTTTTTTCTTACATGAGGTCTTTGCTTTCTTCTCATATTCTAAATTCTAGAATTTCAAACCACATCCATTATCATCTTTGCTATTCTGCCTCCTGTTCAATTCCAAAACCCCCCTGTCAATTTTCAGGTGTAATTGCCAAATGTCTACAGAATAGCTCCAGCTATCAAGCCTAGAATCAAATCCCAAGTGTTCAACATCTGCTTGGTCCCTTGCAAGAACTGTTTGTTTTAGGTCCCTTTTATCTAGTCTCCCCATTTCTTGCACACTGGTGGGTGGATTGTTTAGAATAGAGCTCTGCTCTTTTCAGACCCTCATTTAAATGATCAGGTATACTCTAACACAGTGAAATTTCCTAACACAGCTTTTAAGAATCTCTATTACTCTGCCTGAAGAATAAGGATACTCCTCTATCCTGTCATCATCCTCAAACAGAGTGAGGCTTTATGCTTGAATGAATTTTCCTCAATCTGTAGCCATGAGTGTAGTCAGCTGTAATGCCACAGAACATCTATGTTTTCAGAATCCCTCGTTTCTTTTCCTCCCTTTTCCCTCTTCACTCTCGTTGAAAATGTCCTTCCTTTTCTTGTCGTTACTGAACATCACCTCGCAGTGTCAATCTTTGTGTGACTGACTTCTTGCCAAGAAAGGTGTAGGCTCACATTACTGGCAGTTTTCCTTATTTAATTTTCTATTCTCTCTCATGATCAGTGAAGGCTTTGGTAATTCTATGCTACTTCAATGAGGGTATGAAACAACTTTCAGTACTTTAAAACTGTATTTTCTTCACAGATAATTTCTCAATGTGGTAAATTTGTCTGTTTGAGAAGCTACTGACATTGTGACATAATGTAACATGAAACTGAATTTATATATAACATAGACAGTAGATACTTTCTCGGTATCTCTTATGAAGATGCAGATGAAGTTGTAGACTGCCTTGGTCACTAATAGACTAATAGCTCTGGTCAGAATCCATAACTTCTGTCTTTTTTGTTGTTTTATTGTTCTTTTGGAGAACAATAGTATTGATGTTGTAAAAAGTAAACAAAAAGCCAAAATTTTAGAATAATTTTCAGATATATTTAGTCTCTTACGAGGTTCTTCAATAGAGCAGCGAGTCCTAAGGCTTTATCTTACATATTTCTACTTTGCTTCCTTCTTATAGAGTCAAGAATGAGTGTTAGTCAAACTGTTGAAGGAAAGAATGGACTCTCATAACTTGATAGTCTAATATTCAAAACACAAATGTTGGCATGCATGTGTGAAAATTACTTGTGTGGGCCTGGGAGAGATGGAGGAGGTGCTACTGATAATGATGCTTGGTACTCATATATTGACATGCTGAATTGCAACCTCTTTGTACCACTGCGTAACTATTATAAAAATTTAGGTGTTGAAGTGTGGTTGGTGGCTCATACCTGTAATCCTAGCTACTGAGGAGGCTGAGATGTGATCTAGGTTTAAAGCCAGCCCAGGCCCTTAAATCCATGAGACTCTTATCTCCAATTAACCACCAGAAAACCAAAAGTGGTGCTGTGACACAAGGAGTAGGGGGTAGCCTTGAGCTGAAGAGCTCAGGGGCAGTGCCCAGGCCCAGAGTTCAAGCCTCATGACCGACAAAAAAAAATAGATGTTGATATTTTGAAGTCCTTTTCAATTAAAGCATAGTGATTTACATGCAGAAATATTTCTTTAACATGAAAACACAAATGAAATGCAATCACTCTGGTTAGTTCACATGAAAAATGTTTAGAAAACCTAGACCATGTGAAGCTTCAAGAGAAGTGATGAGTTGTTCTTGGTTTGCCAGATCAGCCAGGCTCAGAAAATTGCTGCTTGCATATGGGTATGAAATAAACCACAGGGATTGGGTTTCTGCCTCCCTACCATTCAGTGACCATGTGACTGAGCAAGCACCAGTCTATTTTGAGTCCATAAAGTATACTGACTGATGTGAAGCAGATATGATTTTCATTTTAAATAAAAATTTGAGGCAAGTTCAAATATGAAACCTAAAAAGTAGCATTAGATAACTCTTGAAGCTAAATATTGCCTTTGAAAGGTTTACTTGTGTAAATCAACTCAGAAAATTATTTCTTTATTGCAGAAACTTTAAGTTAACCTTATATGAAATCATTGAATTTTTTTGCTCAGATCTAAGTAATAATTATAATTTCTTGCTTTCTATTAGCATATTACTTTCTCTAGCCATAAAAATGACAAATTATATGTACCTACTCTTGATAAATTATAAAATGGCAGTTCCCTTCATTAAATACTTTTTGGGGGATATTAGTTGATAAAATTGGAATAAACTTTATTTGATATGTATTGAAGAAATATTCTGGTGTGGTAGAGAAAACAGCCATATTTAATAGTGAAAGAACTTAGACATATAGGAAAATCTTTTATAGCCATCTTTTAGAATGAAAGCAAATGACACGACTGAATCAGAAGGGTGCAAATTTAATGGAAAATGAATTTAACTCTGGGAAACACTTGGCAAATCCAAACATTTTGTTTATAAAATTTCCAGGCAGAAATTTTTCCTTGAGCATTCAAATACATAACATTTCCTTTTCTTACAAACAAGCTTCCTAACGTGGCACAAACTTCCTCACATGAATTCACTGACTTTAAATATGATTTGTCTGGTTAATGACACTGCTTTATCCACCTTGTTTTCCCACCAAAAATGTATGTATGACATCCGGATAGCATCAGGGAATACAAGTGATCTGAGGTTCCCATGGTCTGTGGTGCCTATTGTTTGAAACACAATGAGCTGGCAAGAGAGTACAGTGGTAATAAAACAAGCAAGTGTACCTGGACACATACACATTCATTAAGGAGTTTCTAGGCAAGCTGTCCTGTTACACAGCTTTATGTCTATTGGAGACTCATAAGTATACCATATTTCTTAATTTCCTTCACTAACAAGAGTCCAACATTTTCCTCTGAGAACGTATAATACTTTGAAGGGAAAAGAAATCGACTTCTTCAATAGAAAGACACAATGAGAGACTGGTGACACTCCTTGCTTTCCTCTTTTATCCAAAGAGGAAAAAACAATGCAGTTTCTTCTAAAAGGAGACCTAGAAAAGAACAATTATGAAACTTCAGGAAAAACAGAGAAGTGATACACTCATAGACAGGAAAATATCTTTTAAAATATTGTAATTTTTTTGTGAATTAGCTATCTTTATAATTGCTTGTATCTTGTAGGACAAAAACCATAATAATAACAACAGAACAAATGCACAAAATCTATTTAAACTGTTAGTGTTATTGGTTTATATTTGCAAGATTTTTAGAAATAGACATTATGCTGAGGCAATAGCAGTAGAATAGCAGATTCTAAGGAGAAAATAGTTTAACTGTATTATATTTGAATAACCTGAAATAAAAAGCTGAAGACAGCAAAGATTTACTGTACTATTTCCAGTTTCTAATAATGTATTACTAGAACTTCGGCATAGCTAAAATGTTAAAAATTTAAATTTTATGCTTCCAGACTGGGAGTTTGGCCTACTGGTAGAGTGTTTGTCTAGCATGCATGAAGACCCAGGTTCAATTCCTCGGTACCATATACATAAAAAAAGTCGGGAGTGGTGCTGTGGCTCAAGTGGTAGAGCTCTAACCTTGAGGAAGCCCAAGGACAATGCGCAGGCCCTGAGTTCAAGCCTCAGGACTGGCAAAAAAATAATAATAGCTTTCATATACCCAGTGTGAAAATGGAGCAGTAATTTAAAATCTAAAATTTTATGTTGCAATTATATTGCAAATTGGGCATGTCCCATCATTCACTGATTCTGCTTGCTTAAGATTTGACAGTGAGGTTTGCCTAGGACTTTAATTGAAGTTATTTCAGTTTTATTTTATTTTATTTCACTTCTTCCAGTCCTGAGGCTTGACTCAGGCTCTGGACACTTTCCTTGAGCTTTCTTGCAGCTACCACTCTGCTACTTCAGCCACAGCACCACTGACAAATTTTTCTGTGTATGTGGTACCAAGGAATTGAACCCAGGGCTTCATGCATGCTAGGCAAGCACTCTACCACTAGGCAACACTCCTGGTCCCACTTCTTCAATTTTATTTAGCTACACAGGAGGCTGAGATCTGAGGATCTTCGTTCAAAGCCTGCCTAGGCACTAAAGACTGTGAGACTCTTATCTCCAATTAACCACCAGAAAACTAGAAGTGGCTCTGTGGCTCAAATGGTAGAGTGGAAGCCTTGAGCTGAGGAGCTCACATTCAGTGCCTAGTTCAAGCCACATGACAGAAAAAGAAAAAGTAGAACAACCAAATTATAGTCCTTTCATGAGTCAATAAAATATATTTTGTTCAATTTATCTCAGAACAAAAGTATGTTTTTATTAGAAGATCGAGTTATTTTCTTCTAAGAATTTACCTTATTAGGAAAGCCAAGCTTACAAAGCAAAGCAAACCATGAATGTCCTTTGGGAAGAATATGTGAATTACTTTAAATTACCAAGATATAATAAAACAATACTTCGTCCTCATATAAAATGTAAGAAAATATAATTTAATGGTGCAAATTTTTTTAAAAGTATGTTTTTATTCACACATATGATTATAAATTAAGCAGTTAACCATTTAAAAAGTTAACCAACTAGGAAGTGATGTTGTGGCTCAAGGGGTAGGGCGGTAGCATTGAGCTGAAGAGCTCAGGAACAGTGCCCAGGCCCAGAGTTCAAGTCCCACAACTGACAAAAAAAAAGTTAACCAACTAAAAATATCCTAGATTGTACGTAACTAAATTTAAACAGAAGTCAGATTTAATATATGACCAATTAAGAGGTTAAAAAATTAACTTGGAGAAGAGAGTATACATATAAAATTTGAGGGAAGGTTCTTATTATGTTAAGCAAGACAACAAAAACTTACTAAGAAGTTGTATGTAGCATCACAACTGAGTCAAGATGGTAATGATAAAATTATTTTTGAAGTTTTAGTTTCAACTAGGCTCACTTTTACTATTGGACAGTCAATGACTTTTCACTTCCAAAAATTAACTTCTTTTTTAATTTTTAAAATTTTTAATTGTTGGGGTGATATATAGAGGGGTTACAGTCACATTCGTCAAATAGTGGGCATATTACTTCTTGAACATTGATACCTCTTCCCACATTTTTCTCCCATTTTCTATCCCCCATCCCTCCCAAACATCTTATTTTCCCCCTTTCCTTTTCTATTGCAAATAAACAAAGAAATGTATATACAATATACCAGGTATCAAAGTCAGATTCAATAACAACATGAGAAGGGATATCAGTTTGTGAAAAGAAATGCACCTACTACCTGTTGAATGTAACTGTAACCCCTCTATACATTACCCCGACAATAAAAATAAAAAAGAACAACAATCACAAATAAGCCTTTGATTTCCATATCCTGGAGTTCATATTGCTACGCCTCATCCTATATGGTCATGTGTACATAGCTTCAAAAATTAATTTCTTCCCACAAAGCAAGATGTTTGTTTATATAAAAATTATTTTACATAAAACTAAAACTATAGCGCTGAACTAATGAAAACTTAATACTAATCTGAAGGTTTTCTCATCATAGAATTGTGATTTATTTCCTGGTCAATTTCCTCTCTGGACAACATGAGTCACTATTGTTTCCCCCACTATGGTCTTTTAAGCCCTTTCTGTGTAAGTTTCATTGATCTTCTCACTTTATGTCTTTCTTCTTTCCTTTTCATTCTAGCTTGAATTATTTAAACAATTAATTTTGAATCTTTAGGTCATCCTGAATACAACTGAAGACCAGGTGGGAATGAATTTCCCTTTGTGGAATGTGGTAAACATCGGTGTTGGGAAATTAAGGTAATATGGATGTATCATAGCACTTGGTAATCAGGGACTTGAAAAAAAATGAGGTAGGATAAGGCAAATGGATTTTGCATTTACAATTGCTTGGCTTGACTTCTTACCTCTTAACAGTTTTTTGGCTGCTTTGTCTTGAGAGGGTTGATTAAGCTTTCTGAACTTTTATTTCTTCTCTGGTAACCAAGGGACAGTCTGAAATTACATTTATGAATGATTAAAACCTTTGTGGTAAATAGGCATCAGGAAGAAAGCTAAGGCAGAAAAATATATTATTTTACCAGGTGTTATAAATCACATTTTAAAACAAGGTGAAAATGTTTTTGTTTTTTAGCAAGTTAATTTGTATGTATGGCAAGTTGGGAAAGAAGAAAATCTTTTTAACCTACAATCTATGCAGTATTCTTACGTACATTCACATGCATGCAAGGAGGGAAAAATAGCCAACCAATTTCTTAATATACTGATATTTAAGTCAGAAAAAATATTATGAAGAGGTTTAGTGGAAATGAACAGATAATATAGGTAGATGAATTTGGAGTTGTATTTTCTCTTATGTTTATTAAGCATAAGGAAAAATTCCATTTGTCAGAATATCTTGTAGCAAAATTAGAAATAGTCTGTCTTAAACTCCATGGGCAAAGGAAAGATGAAAATGCAGCTGTTTGTTATGCCTTTTATCACTAGCATTCCAAAAATAATTTTGCCACATACCGAACAGTCACTATTCTTAAGTCATCGTTTTCTTTGTTAACAAAACTTTAACTGGTAAGTTTTTCTGCATAAGAATAAAAATTATGCTAGACACAGGACTGCAAGCCTAGTGGTCTCAGCCACTTGGGAGGTGGGTAAGGGAGAACTGAAGCTGCAGACTAGCCCCAGGGAAAGTGAATGACGAGCTCCTGTCTTAAAAGCCAACTAAATGCAGAAACAAGCAGGGCTCAAGTGGCAGAGAATGTGAAACCTTGAGTTCAATTCTGAGTACTGAAATAGGAGAATAAAACTAAGAACATTATCATCCAAATTCCTATTTTTGTGAGATCACTAATCCTTACGAGTGATATATCTCTTTCTGTTTGTAGATGAATGCATGTGTTATAAAACAGACCCAAATACACATACCATCACAGTGTAGTTGGTAATCTCTTGGGCCTAGCATATTGCATCATATGTAGTAGAGCCACAATAAACAACTACACTAAGGAGTAAATGAATGCATAAATGATTTCTGGCAACAAACAAAGACCCATTCAGAAATCTTTAATCAAAAGTTTAAAATATTTTTAGATTTTTATTAGTTGTTTTTAATATTTAAGTTTGATTGTAAGATATTAAACTTCATTACATTTATCTTTTGTATTTCACAGTAGAGGTTTTTGCTTTCTCTAAGTATATTTCCAATATTTCGATATTTTTCTGATTGGCACAAAAGGTAATAGTTTTAAATAATAATAACAATTGTGGTTATTTGGCTTGTTGTTAATGGTAATAAGACTTTGTGCTTGTGCGTGTGTGCATGTTTGTGTGTATGTGTAGATTCTGGGGCTTGAACTCAGGGCCTGGGCACTGCTCTTGAGCTTTTTTGCTCAAGCCTAGCTCTCTACCACTTTAACCGGAGCTCCATTTTTGGCTCTTTGGTGATTAATTGTATATTAGAGCCTTAAGGATTCTCATGGCTGGACTGGTTTCAAATCATATTCCTCAGATCTTAACTTCCTGCATAACTAGAATTACAAACACAGCTACAGGTGCCCAGAGGGTAATTAGACTTTCAATAGTAAATGTTCAATATTAATGTTCCAGTGCTTCATTTCGCAGCAGAATGTTGGCAGTTGGCTTCTGAAAGGTAACGTTTAATATATTAATAAGAATATGCATTCACATTTTTGTAAGTTTTCTTAAAATTGATTTTTCTGGTCAATAATAAAGGCCATTATTTTTTAATTTACTAATGATATAAGTTACATGAACTAGTTTCTTAATGTTAAATTATCAGCATTCTTGGAAGTAGTAGCAATTACTTCTTCCTGGTATTTCATTTTAAGTTGTGATAATGCTCCCAGATGTTTTTTTCTTTTTTCTTTTCTTTTCTTTTCTTTTCCTCTCTCTCTCTCTCTCTCTCTCTCTCTCTCTCTCTCTCTCTCTCTCTCTCTCTCTCTCTCTCTCTCTCTTTCTTTCTTTCCTTTTTTTTTTTTGTCAGTCATGGGCTGTCAGGGCCTGATCACTCTCCTTGGACTTTTCTCAAGGCTAGAGCTCTACCACTTGAGTCTCAGCACCACTTCTGGCTTTTTTTCTATGTATGTGGTACCAAGGAATTGAACCTCGGTCTTCGTGCATGCTAGTCAAGCACTCTACCATTAGACCAAACTCCCGGCCTCTCCCTTTTTTTTTTTTCTTTTTTGACTGTTAGCACTAAGTTTATTCTGTCTTTAAAAGACAAGTTTGCAAACTATCAATTTAGATCTATAATCCAGAAATCTCTAACCCATACAGTTAAGAATTATTTATTCTTCCAAAGAAAGCAGGGCTTTTAGATGGAACAATCTATACCCAGATTCATTTCTTGTATAGAAATAAAAACAGAATTGTTAATTTTGACATAATTGTAGATTCACATTTAGTTGTTTTAACTAATATCATATTATTGAAACATGGAGAACTTATCTGAAACACACTAGAACAAAAGGACTGGGGGTGGAGCATGTGGCTCCAGTGGAAGAGGGTTAACATTTGATCACTGTATTCAATAATAATTTTTTTTTTGGTGGGTCATGGGGTTTGAACTCTGCCTGGGCGCTGTCCCTGAGCAGTTCAGCTCAAGGCTACCAATCTACCCTTGAGCCACGCCCCACTTCCTGTTTTCTAGAGGTTAATTGGAGATAAGTGTCTCATGTCCTTTTGTGCCAGAGCTGGCTTTGATCCTTGATCCTCAGACCTCAGCCTCCTGAGTAGCTAGGATTACAGGAGTGAGTCACCACACTCTGCTTCTAGAATAAATTTTTAAAAAAAGAAAGGAGAAGAGAAGAAGGGAGGAGGTTATTAGTTTCTAATTGTTGGAATATTTTCATGCTATCTTCCTTTACTGATTTCTAATTTGATATTTGATTCCAGTTTGAGGATAATAGTATTTATTCAAAGAAGTTTCATGAGAATTACATGAGTTAACACTAGAATAATGTATGACACAAGATAAATATTTGATCAGTTTTATTACTACTGAAAACAGTTAAAATCTTACATGAAGTGTTTCAATGAGTACAAAATTGCTACTGGAAAGATTTAGCAGTATAATACATACAAAGGAAAGTGAAGAATACAAACTAGAGTACACAAAATTATTCATATGAGACGTTCTACTTGGATAAACCCAAGGTTTTAATATCGTAATTGAATAAAATACCAATGTATGAAGCATTGTTCACTTTATACTAGACATAGAAAATTACAAAAGAAGAACATAACTTCAGAAGCAAGTATGACAAGACAATATTTGGTTTTTGAAGAACAATATCAAAAATACTGGTAAAATGTAAAAGAGAGCAAAACAGGCAAAAATTCCCTCACACTAAAACATGTTTTCAGCTCACCAAAACCAAGATTCATGAAAATAAAAGATGAGGAGAAAGATAATCTAGAGTTAAAAGAGAAGACAGATTTATGTCAAGTGTAAATGCAACCTGGGAAAATGAGCTTTAATTTCAAATTTCTTTTACATGATTTTTTCCTAATAAATGCTGAATAGTTGTCAAGTGCTCTTCTAATTATGCAGCAGAAAGATCAACAGGTAAGATTTAACAACACTATGCAGGGATGAATTGCTGAAGATTTTAAATTTAATTTTTTAACTGTAATCATGGCTAATATGGAGCATGAAGAGTTAGAGGCTGGCTTAACTTTTTGCTCGTGCTAATTAAAGACATGTCTGCTGGGAAAATCCAAGTCCCTAGAATCAGGAATATTCTTCTATAGATATGTTGAACCATTTTGCTTCAGAAAAAGTAAGAATCAAGAATTTAAAGAAATAGATACTGAAAAGATTTTCTTTGAAGCTTCTTTAACATTGGAGAAAAAAAAAAGTTAAAACAGCTTGTCTTAGTTCCTACACTGGTATTGATCTGTTTTATTAACTAAGTTTATTATGAACCCTTTTACCATTAAATTATGGCCTAGTTCAGGGCACATTGGTCATATAAAAGAAAAGCAATTGTGGATGTTTAGAATGCAAACCTTAGCATTTCCCATTCTGGTAAGCTCAGTGGGTGATACTATTAGTTCTGAGCCAAACTGCAGGAACTGGCTTCCAAATAGCTTGACCTAAAATAAAGATAATAGAGGAGCTATTTTCTCTGGTTTCCTTTCACAATTGCTTTTGGGTTTTTTTGTTTGTTTGGATAAAAACACCAAGGATCACTCCACCATTTGGTTAAAACACATTTCTTGCAGAGTCCTTTCCTTCTCCAGATGTAGAAAACAACCCTGTTTAAGTTAGTGCAATAAATCTTAGGAATAAAGGAACTATTGTCACTTCTTTGTCCAGTCAGTCACAAAAGGCTGTGTGAAGCTTGCATTCCAGAGGTGTATTCATTCAATCCCACAAAGTGGTCCTTTTAACTAGCACTTAATTTCCTCTAGACTTTATTTTTCTTTTTTTGATGTTCCCACCAAATGAAGTTACTATTGGCCCTTTGTAAGTAGCCAAAATATGGCTTTTTTTTTCTTCTTAGCCTCAAAAGGATTAGCTTTTATTTCCATATTAGTTTGAAATTGCTTTTCCATTAAATATTTCTTCTGATCTTTATAGCAGCTTTTGTGGCATAGGCAAGTGTTACCATTCTCCATTTTCTTTGGCATAATATCTTCTTTTTGGTGTATTTTTTTCATACTATGGCCTTTTGCATCAAAGTTATACTAGAATCATAAGACAAGTAGAGAATAGCCACTTTTCATTCATTATGTATAAAGTTTCATGTAGAATGGAATCTTTTATGGTAATTGTTTGGTGTTATTTGTTAATGAAATAATTCTGCATTGAATTGCCATTATAATTCTAATTTCTTTAATAGAAATAAAATCATTTAAGTTATTTTTTAAATCTTGTTTATTCTAGTTTTGTAAGTTTCCCATGTCAAGAATTATTCATGTTATGAAGCTTGGCAAATTGGCAAAAAGTTCGTACATTATTTTTTATAATTTTAATGTTCATATGGGCTGACTTGATATGTCCTCTTGATATTTCAAGAAATGGAATTATTCTTTTTCCATGATCAGTCTTGCTATAGGTTTATTAATTTTATTAAGCTAAGAATTAACTGATTATGTTAATTTTCTCTACTCTTTTTTATTTAATTTTGCTGTAATTGTTATTCCTTTTTTTTTTCTTATTGTTCTGGTTTAATTTTCTCTTCTGGCCCTGAAGACAGACACTTAAATTGTCAATTGAAACAGTCCTGTGTCTCTACCATATTTAACACTATATATGTATATACATATATATATACATATATATATATATATATGCCATTCCTAGGGCTTGAACACAGGGCCTGAGAACTGACTTTGGGCTTTTCTCAAGGCTGGAGCTCTACCCCTTGAGCTATAGTACCACTTCTGACTTTTTCTATGTATATGGTACTGAGGAATTTAACCTGGGTTTTTGTGCATGCTAGGCAAGCATTCTACCACAAGGCCAAACAACTGGCCCATATGCTATATTTTTTATAAGCATTCAAATTATATAATTCACTGGTTATTTAGAAATATTTTGCTTGATTCTTAATATTTGAGGCTTTTAAATTATGGTTTTTATTGATTTCTAGGATTCTGCTCGATCAGATAAGCAATTCTTTACGTTTTTCCTTTTATAAAATAAAGTTGGACATAGCAGCAGAAATTGGGAGTATCACAGTTTGAGAATAGTCTGGGCAAAAGTTTTGCAAGATCTCAATCAATAAGAAACTGGGCACGGTGGCACATTCCTGCCTCTCAGATACTTGGGAAGCATAAATAGGAAAATCACTGGATCATTGTCCAGGCTAGCCCAGTCATAACTTTATGAAAAAATAACTTTTTGAAAAATAATAAAAATGTGCTTGAAAAATGATGAAAGCATGTGGGATACTGGTGAATCACATATGTAATTCTAGCTACTGAGAGCTGGAGTACTGTAGTTCAAAGCCAGTCTGAGGAAAAAACTCCATAAGGCTCCATCTGCAAATAACCAGCAAAATATCAGAAGGGAGGTAAGGCTCAAGTAGTACGTCATCAGTGATGAACAAGAAAGCAGAGCAAGAGTCTGAGGCCCTAAGTTCAAGCAAAAGAAAAACAAAATGAAAAAATGAGAACAAACAGGGTCAGGGGTGTGGCTTAAGTGGTAGAGCATTTGCCTATACAGGTCTAATACTCCAAGTTCAAACCTCAAATTTCAAATGACAGCAACAACAAAAAAGCCTCAAAATACTTGTTAAGGCCTACAGCGTGTTCTAATGACTCATTCTGAAGTCTTTGTTCTTTTACAAGGATAAATGATACAATATCTACCTAGAGTTACAACATACAGTTTTAGGAAATATCTTTTGTCTCTTTTATCCATCCTGTTTTGAAATCTGCTTTGTCTATGATTAATATTGTCATACTGATGTCTTAATCCTCAACCACTGCCAAATGTAACTTTTCAATTCTTTTCTTTGGATATATCTGTGGTATATGTATATTAAAATGGATCCTTTATATGCAGCTCTGAGGTTTGGTCTCACTTTTCTTTCTGATCCGATGGTCCCAGTTTTTAAATTTTTAACTAAAGTTTAATATGATTATTGTCCTTTTGTATTAATTAGCTAATTTAATTAATTTAGTAATGCAGCTTGAAATCAGGGCCTCAGTGCTGTCCCTGAGCTTCTTTGCTCCAAGATAGCACTCTACCACTTTAAGCAACAACTCCAATTCCAGTTTTCTGGCAGTTAACTGGAGAAAAGAGTTGCGCAGACTTTCTTACCTGGGCTGGCTTTGAATTGTAATCTTCAAATCTCAGCCTCCTGCATAGCTACGATTGCAGGCAGGAGCCATGTGCACCTGGCCCCTTTTTCCCTTTTGGTATAGCTTAGTTTCTGCTTTCTTTTGGTCACTCTGTTAGTTTCCAGTATTTCATTTGAATCTTTCTGTTGGAAAAGATTCAAATGCTATAATAATGTTAGCTATACTTGGTTGCAGTATTATTTATTGCTTGCTGTAGAAATCATTATAGGCATCCTCTTTTTTTTTTTTTTTTTGCCAGTCCTGGGCTCGGGCTCAGGGCCTGAGCACTGTCCTTGGATTTTTTCAAGGCTAGAGAGCTCACTTGAGCCTCAGTACCACTTCTGGCTTTTTTGTATGTATGTGGTACCAAGGAATCGAACCAGGGTCTTCATGCATGCTAAGCAAGCACTTTAACCACTAGGCCAAACTCCTGGCCTATGCATCTTCTTTCTATCATAGTAGTCTTAAAGTTCATTTTATACACATTCAAGTGAAATTCTATTTATTATTATCATTCTTCATTTCATTTTCAAATATTCAATAATGACGAGCATATAAAATTCTACAATGCCAATGTTATTGTTTTCCCCTAAAAATCTTTCTTTTTTTGCCAAATAGTCTATGAGAAGAATAAAAATGAGTTATTTATAGTTACCTTACTTTTGCTATTTCTGATGATGTTTTTTAATTAACATATTGGAAGATTTCCTATCTCTGATATTTGATCTCCAGCTGCAAATTTTGGTGAGTATTTTGAGGTATGTAATTTGCTTTTATTTTATGAAATCATCCAGCTTTCATTTACATGGCACATTTTCATTTTACTCTATTATTTAAAGTATTTTTTGCTGGCTCTAATATATATATATATATATATATATATATTCCTCTTCTTAACACATGAACTATGTTATTTAACTCTGACTTTATTTTGATAATGCATCATAGTTCTAATAATCAGCAAAGCTCTCTTGCTTTAGTCCTTGTCTTGAAAACTTTTCGTTTATATCCATGGCTCAGAACTTCTCTCAACGCAACATCACAGTTCAGCTTTGCTTCTCTTCTCTGCATGGGAGGAAAAGCAGGCAGAAAAGCAAAAGAAATAAAGACCTCACTCTAGTATTGCTTCCCCCAAGGATCTGAGCTTCTGTTGCCGAGAAACCAGAGCAGGATTGCTCATGTATGTGGGCAGTGTCCAGTCAACAGGCAGTGAAGAATTGAATCCTGGGACCACTTAGTACATCGAGCCAGAAGACTTGATCTGTCTCATTTTGAAAGTAGACTCTTCTACCTCTATTAAACACAGTTGGTCACTTTCTATTTCATAGCTATGTTTTTCCTGCTGTTCATTATTTTGTTATCATCTTCACATATTTATGCACACATATATATACATATATGCAAATGTATACATGGATAATTTGAATATTCATTCTTGATTGTTAAAACCTATGACCAAAAGTTGTTTCTATTAAGTTCTCTGGTATAGTTTAATAAAAGATGAAATGACTAATATTTCAGGAAGAAAGGCATAGAGCAAATAAGAGTTTAAGGCCTGTTCAGATAAAAAATAGGCCATTTAAAAATACTATTAAAGAAATGTTAAGAAAAGAAATACAATCATGATATAAAATTCTAGGGATCAATTTAACCTTAAAACAGTTAACACTCACCACTGGGAAATACTGTATTTTTCCTTAGTACTTAAGGGAATTAAATGTTTGAAAGTAACTATTGAAGTTGAAGCGAGAACAATGTAATTAGAGTTAAAATAGAGTCAGGGTGAATATGGTGACACACACCGGTAATCCCTGCCTTTGGAGATGGAAGGAGATTTGAGAGTTGAAAGGCAGAATGAGTGTATTTCAAGTTCCCAGCAGCCTGGGCTTCATAGTAAAATCCAGTCTCAAAAAAATTATACACACACACACACACACACACACACACACACACACACATATATCAAACAAAAGCAAACAAAGCATAGTGAGGAAGTTCCTTCTCGTCATCCATCTGGGATCCTGGTTTGAGGATGTGTCACAGATATTTCTGGAGAATAAATCTAAGACAAGTTTTATTATTTTTTTTTCTGGTCCTGGGGCTTGAACTCTGTGCCTGGGCACTTCCACTGAGGTTTTCTACTCAAGAATCGTATGCTAACACTTGAGCCACAGCTCCATTTCCAGCTTTTTATGATGCTTAATTGGAGTTAAGAGACTTAAGGACTTTTCTGCCTTGAATGATTTCAAACTTTGATCTTGAAATCTCAGCCTCCTGAGGATCTAGGATTATAGGAATGAGCTACCAACACCCGGCTAGTATTACTTTTAAAGCATGTCACAAAGAGTCAAACTGATCTGAAAAATCTTAAACAGAGCACTTCAAATTTATCTATTTTCTGTTACAGTCATTTCTTTTTTTCATCTATTTTCTATTAGAGTTAGTTCTTTTTCGGTTTACTGCTATTTTCTTCTTTCACCATTCACTTAGAATATGTTTTAGAAACAGAACACAGTAACAGCTGAGTCACATGCTGCTGCTACTGATGTTTGGAGATTGGATTGGGTGATTTCTGAGATATCTGATGATAGAACTACTTAAAAATCAATACATTTGCTAGGTGCCAGTGGTTCATGCCTGTAATCCTAGCTACTTAGGAGGCTGAGACCTAAGGATCTAAGTTTAATGCCAGTCCAAGCCACTAAAGTCTGTAAGACTCTTATCTCCAATTAATCACCAGAAAACTGGAAGTGGCACTGTGGCTCAAGTAGTAGCGTGCTAGCCTTGAGCAAAAGAAGCTCAGGGACAGCGCCCATCTGCAGAGTTCAAACTCCGGGACCGACAAAAGAAAAAAAAAGGAAAGGATAATGGCCCTAGAAAAAAAAGTATTGATTCATAGTGAATATAGATTTTCAACTTAGGAAAAACTACAGCTTTGAAACAGCAGGTAAAAAATTAAAATTTAAGAAGCTTTCCCTCACTGTGAGCCAAAAGAGCTTTGGTTACATTTTTCCTCATTTGATTTTGTAATCCATCTAATTTTTTCTTTCTCACACTCACAGACTTTTTGTTGACTCTACCTGAAACTTGTTTTTACAAAAAGAAAGCATTCATTTTTGTGATTATGTCTCTTCTTACTTTGTTAGATTGTCTTTCAGGTAAACAATATTTTCAAAGTAGTGTTTCAAATTTGAATACCACTTGTTTTCATTGATTTTTGTTCATTTCCCTTGGACATTTTTCTTTCCCCATGTTTCTGAGGCTCTTACTATTTTTCACATATTTAGGTGCATATTCTTTTCAAGCAACAGAAAAGTCAAGTCAGTTACAATTAAAAGTAGCCCACATAATTGCTAATTCTGATTTGGAAAGTGCTATAGCTGATTTAATCTGTTGTTTGGCTGACTAAATTCTCATGACAGCCAAATCATCCATGCATAGACAAATCCTAGAAATTAGAGTTGGCACACACAATGGCGATTGTGTACCCAAAACATGCATTCTTCAGTAGAAAAATGGAGTGGAAAGGTGATGCAGCTTACTCTAATTCTCACCCCTAACTTCTACCTCTTTCCGTAGGCAACGAGAAGGTTAAACTAACATTTTTTGTTGCTTTGACTCTCATTCAAATTACTTATTTTGCTAACTTCTAAGGAAAGGGTCTAAAAAATTCCAGAGGGTATAGAAGATTACATGGATATTCTGCCTATTAACCTCTCTCTTTGTTAAATCATAATGTTTCTATTGTTTCTGGTCATTTATTTTTTAGGTAAAGGCTGATGATTCAAAGTTGTCTTCTAAACCCCAAGCAGTACTTCTTTCTACCAAGACATATTTATCTAACTGTCTGTTTTGTTTATCTATCTATCTATCTATCTATCTATCTATCTATCTATCTATCTATCTATCTATCTGCATGTGAGCATATATATATTTTTTTCTTTCTCATCAAGTCAATAATGTACAGGATTTTTTAGAAGACAAATTGTGTATGAAGCAAGACCATTTATAAAGTTCCTGGCACAGTAGCTTATCAGTCAAAATATTTGTACAATACATGCTGTTCTTCAAGGATGGCTGCTGGAAATTAGATTGAGGTCAATAAGCAAGCTTACCCTCCAAGGCATAGACTGTGATTCAAGTGCATCTGATAGAGTCAGTGGAGTTGGAAAGGATGATGGAATTTGTTTCAATTAAACTGAGCAGAGCAGTTGGAATAAAACCCAGATAACCCTGTCTTTTCCTATCTGTAAGGAGATCGAGGCTTGCTCTGCACACATGACTCAAATATATTTTATGAGGAAAAGTCTCCAGCAAAATGATGCAAGTAGAAGAAATAGGTCTTTGTTTCACAGTGACATGTTTAAAGGCTTACACATCTTGATAACATTAAAGATGGTAATATCTGGGAACTATGGGTAGTTGTAGGGAAAATGAGGATGAACAGACTCCTGTCAATGGCTCCCTTTTTCAGAATTTTATTTTTGGTGTTTGTGCTTGAGAAAAGGCTGAGAGGTTGGTTTGGCCTTAGTCATTGACAAAAGTATTGCATAACAAATGGATCCACAGTGTGTCATCCTTTGGTGTTTTATCTTTGGAATAAATAATACTGTCTTACTTTTTTTGTGGTCATGGGGCTAGACCTTGGCCTGGGTTCTGTCCCTGAATTCTTCAGTTCAAGGCTACCACCCTATCCTACCCTACCCCTGAGCCTGGGCTCTGTCACTGAGCTCTTCAGCTCTTCACGCTACCTTTGAGCCAAGCCACACTTCCCATTTTCTAGAGGTTAATTGGAGTCTCAGGCACTTTTGTGCCCATTCTGGCTTTGAACCTTGATCCTCAGATCTCAGCTTCCTGAGTAGGTAGGATTACAGGTGTGAGACATCATGCCTGGCCTGTCTTACTTTTATCTCTCACTTTTTCCACAAATTTTATGTAACTGTGGACAGTAGCCAACTAGAAGAAACAGGTATTTTCAGAAACATGGATTCATCATCATTCAGCTTCTATACACTGAATGCCAGAGTACCAGAAAGTAGTCTGCCTAGGGACAAACTCAGAGACGGGTATGCTTACATGGCTATTAGGAAAAGAGATACAATAGTTTTTATTCACAAAAGAAAAAATGAAAAGAGAAGTAGATGTTAAGTAATCCCACTACAAATAAGAACAATGTAAAGTAATTCATTTGCTAAATGAGATTAAACTATTGTCCAATGGATATATACTTCAAAATATTGGATGGCCCATGATAACTACAACTTTATCAACTACAAATAATGTATAATGTGCTTTGCTTTTAAGCTAACTTGATAAACACACAGTATATATGTTTAAAACATTTTCTCTACACATACTTCATATCATTTTTGTGAGGTTTTTTTTTGTTGGTAGTGGGACTTGAACTCTGGGCCTGGGCATTGTCCCTGAGCTCTTGAGCTCAAGGCAATTGCCCTACCCCTTGAGCCACAGCATCACTTCCTTTTGTGACATTTTTGTTTCTATTTAAAAATACCTTATCTTAGTTTCTACCATAAAGTACAAACATTAATCAGTTATCAAAAGTAAAATCTGTTTACAAACTTACCTTTACAATTATACCTTTGGCTATTCCCACTAAATTACTCTTCTATTTATACTATATTTCTTATCATTCCTCCTCTCTAATAACTTTCTTTTTATACCTTCCATATATTCATTCCTGTTCTCTGCTTGTTACAGCTTGTGGTAGTCTTGTTTCCACTTCTGAAAACATATTGCACTTAGCCATACCTCTTACTGTTCACGAATCAAAATGTCACTGTTAAGTGATAGCTTTATAATTTAAAAGGCACTGCTTTGAAAATGAAGAGTCCACAATAATAGGGCTTATCCACTTTCCCATTTAGAATTTTGTAACTCTGCCTAGTCAAACTTCCCTTGTTCTTATATTTATAAAGTCTACATAAACATTTTAGTAGAACTTAATTTTTTTACCTCAGCCTGAAAGGCTGTGTTATATAAAATCATGGAATACTAAAATTAACTGCTATGTAAAAGAATATAAATCAGCAAAGCGATGATCCTAAATATTCATCCACTTGACTGAAAAAAATTGAACAGGGCTTTAACCCCTACTACCTGTTGAGACATAGTGAAAAATCATTTTCATTTATTCTTTGATGTTTGTAGATGTTTATATGCATAAATAATATTGAAGAAATTTTATTTGTAATACCACATAAGAACATATAGAATCAATATTATGTGTATAATTATATATATGTATGTATAGTTATACCAAATTTCCATGCTTACTGCAAAAACTTTTGCTCAAAGGAACAAGCGCACAAAAAGAACAAACGTTTAAAAAACAGTGGATTTATTATATGTTCAAAGTATGAATGAATGAGTAAATGAACAAATAAACAGGATAAGGACGTGACTTGTGAGAACTTCCAGAAGGTTTAGTTGAGTGAGAAAAGTGCAAATCTTTATGAAAAGGTGGAAAGTATAGAACGCAATCCTAAGCAACATTCCTTACAAAGCTACTTGGTACAGCTTTAAAACTTCTGTTGTTGGATAAAATCTAAGAATCAACATTTCTTCTCACAATGAGAGAAGAAAATGTGTTTCGAGGATTTCAATCATTTTAGCTTAAGCCAGTTCATATAAGCAGTCCTTGTACAAATTAAGGACTTTATTCAAAGGCAAAGCTTTACCTCTTCCTATCTGATCTGATGTGGTAAAGAATGCTGTCGACTCTACTATTAGTTTCAAAACGGGGCTATGATTTCTGAGTCTTTCAGTATCAAAGCAGTAGGAATGGAGAAAGAGAAGAAAGATATGTAAAAGGCCAAGCAAAATTTTGGATAACTGAGTTATCCTGAGCTGGCACTATTCAGGCTTGGCAAAGGTATAAAGCTGACTCTTATCTCTAATGGATAGTTTGTGGGTTGTTCAGATAACAACTATTACTGGACATGTTTCCTTGAAGATTTTTGACTTGGCTTGGTGCAAGTCTTTAATCTGCTAGTTTGCAACTAGTTAGAACTTCCCTAGATATTTTCTGGTTCACTGAGGCATTGATGTGCAAAAGACATTTTACCTTTCCTTAAAGGGGTGTTAGCAGCTCCATTTTTACTCTTCCTTTTTGGGGGCTTTGTTTGTCCATAGAAACACTTCTGCCACTGCTTACAGACCAGAGTTTATTCCTAACAACAGCGAGATGCAGTGTCCCACAGAAGTCGGTTCTTTCAGTTCTGTCAGCACTGGTGGTACAAAGGTGGTATATCCACCTGTGCAACTGGACTGAAATAAGGGTAGCCCTCAGCCAATGTCTTCTGAGAACAGTCCTTGATCTTCTCAGCTCCCTTCCTTTCTTCCTCTTCCTGTTCTTATTCCTCTCCCCCCACATGCTCTCTTTTCCTTCCCTTCTTTCTAGAAACATTTTGCTGTGAAGCTCATGTTGGCCTCAAACTCAAGAATATTTCTGCTTCTGCTTCCTGAGTACAAGGAATACAGCCAGAATGATCTATTATTTTGCTTAATACAGTCCCATTTTATATGTATGTCAGTTTTCTATTGCTGCAAGACAATACTACCACAAGCTCATCTGCTTAAAACATCACACACCACACACAGCCTGTACATCAGGTGTAGGGACCAGGCTTAATTGGGTCTTCTCTTTAAGGCATCACAAGGTGTCCAGTAGGGCTTGACTGGGAAGGATCTATTTCCCAATTCACATGGCTCTGGCAGCACTTAGTTCCTTATGAGTTACTGGTGGGAGGCACTGAATGTCTTGGTTTCTGTTAATGCTGAACTGTGAAGCAGTATGGAAAGTTGACCTGTTGTATTTAAGTGTGGTTTAAATGAGAAACATTTATGACCCCCCCCCCATGGTCATTATTGAGATTATTATAAATCAGTGCTATTTTCCTAGGTTGTATAATATACACATGTATTGTTTGTAAGGTGTTCACCTCAGAGGATTTTATTTGGTTTTCTTTCTCAGGTAATACTGGGGCTTGAACTCAGGGCCTTATCCCTGATAGGCAAGTTCACTGTGTGAGCCACGTCCCTTGCCTACACAAATGTACTTTCTTTTATTTATTTTTTTTCTTTTTCATTTATTTATTTATTTATTTTTGCTGATTCCGGGACTTGCTGGGCTCTGAGACTGAGCCTCTCTGTGCTTAAGGCAGTGCTTGACCACTTGAGTCACAGTGCCACTTCTGGCTTTTTTCTGCTTGTGGTATTGAGGGTTTCGTAATTCAAGGCAAGCATTCTACCACTAAGCCACCTTCAGTGTACTTCCATTGTTTTTGTATTTCTGTGCCTATAATTAGAGCAGTGGTAGGACTTGAGCCCTACTAGATTACCTACATAGTTAAGAAGTCATAGGTTTCTCTTAATGTGCTACTTTGTAGTTGAATTTTAAAGGACTGGCTTCATTTTATCTTTCTAGGAAAAAGTAACTAAAAAAATTAAGTCCATGAACAAACTATGATATCTATCATTAGTTGTCATGTATTTTTTTCTTTCCTCCTGTTCTTCCTTTCCTCTTCTCTCTCTTTTCCTGACTTTCTTTCTCTCTGTCTGTCTCTCCTCACTAGCATATAAGCACAATTGAGGAGTAAAAAAGCCAACAAATTAATATCACTCTAAAATTGTTAACAAAATTCAGATGTGCTTCTAATTTAAGATCCAATTACACTTCCAATTTTAGTTTTTCCATACACAGCTGCATGCGTGTTCTTTACAGTTTTCCATTTGTCAAAATGTCAGCATTGCTTTTTTAGAAGTCCTAGAAAAATATCCATTTTTTTTCTCTGAATGTCCTCAGAATCACAAATAGTCTTTTCCATATTCTTCATAAAAATTCTGAAGTGTATTAATAGGACTGAAAAGACTAAAACATGTTTCTTCCCATTACTTAGAGGTGTCTTGGCATGTCTTTAAGCACGTGGACTTGCCTTCCAATGCAAGTGTTTTATTCATGCATCACATTCGTCCCTGACATTGACTGCTGCCCACTATTATAGCTTGCTTTTTTTTTCCTTTTCACTTACCCCCCACCCACAGTTGCTTAAAGAACTTGAACAAGTAGAGAGGGGCATGCTTTGCCACAAAATAATTGAGGCTGGCGTGGGTTGTGTCCCCAAAGGAGGCTCAGTTAAGAATGGCAATAAAGTCCAGTGCTCTTGACAGGGCATTCTTGTCTGATGATTTCGTACAGATTTTTTCCCCCTGTAATGCTTTAGGCTGCTCCTGCACATGCCTGTGTAACATGGGGGTTTTGATATGTTATTCAAATTCAAACCATACAGAGGTAATGTGAGTTAAATGGGATTCTGACATCCATTAAATACCTTCCAGGTGTTTTATAAGGTAGTTTTAAAATTTATTCTCAAGGAGCAAACACTAGTATCCTTTTGAAAAACCCTAACTTATTTGGAGGCTAAAATGTGGAAATACAAACTCAAAAGGAAGAACCATTTCTCCTAACTTTTACTGACAGTCCTTCCCACGCCATCCTTTGGCTTTTTATCTCCTAATTGATGAAATTAAGATTTTTAGTTTTGTGATGTATGTCCTACTATCTCTATAACTTGAAGGAAGGATTTGGGGGGAACAGTTTATGAATCTATGTAAAAATAACTGACTTGCTAACTCTTTCTTTTAAGTTTCTGAAACTCAGGAGCTTGAGACAAAACACTAACATTGCAGAGCTCCAGGAGTCAAATAAAGCTGTCCATCTGAAGTTCTCAGCATAGTGTGGGCCATTGTAATCAGCTGATATGAACTTACTACCACAACAATATGGTACATTTTCTGTAGCTCTGGACTTTGTGTTCTCTAGACAATTTGACAGGCAGCTTAATGAGCTTTGTGGGCTGGTATGAGTTAGTTTCTGTAGGAGTGTTATGAGCAGAACTGTTGTGTAGGCCTTTGCTGCATCAGAAAGCTGCCAGTTATCATCCTTTTGTTCTATTTTCCCTCCTTCCTCCCCTCTCTTCCTTCCTTCCTTCCTCCCTTTCTTTCTCTCTCCCTTCTTTCCTTCTCTATAACCCTCTTTTTCTTCCCTCCTTTCTTTCCTTTCTCCTTGCTCCCTCCCCTTCTCTCCCCTACTTCCCTTCTTCTCTGCCTTCCTGCCTTCCTTCTTCCCTGCCTCTCTCTCTCATTCGTGTCTCTCCTCTGCTTTCCTCTTTTCCTTCTGTCACCATCTCTCTTCTTTCCCTTTCTCTGCCTCCCCTCTTCTACCCCTTCTTCTTCTCCTTCTCCTCCTCCTTCTTCCTCTATTTTTTTTCTTTACAAGGCATTGCCCTTTTGATTTTACCTAATAAAAACTCTTTTGGATCAAGATTGCCAACTCCTGAGGTTGACCTGAAAATAAACTTTATCATGCTTTTAGTCTACTGGCATCTCTGTCTATGGTAATAATGCATTCTGGAGCATAAACACCACTGGATTCTATGTTGGTATTCATCACACCAGGCTACTAGAAGCACTTTCTACATTTAAGAGCAATCTACATCGCTAATTCCCTAAGACAAAGGATTCAAAAATAAATAAAGCAGAGACAGGTATATGAAAGCATTCTTAATCTTTTGAGGAAGAGAAATAACTTCAGAGGACAGATGTGCCTTTTTTAAAGAAAGATTTTGGGTACTTCTGGGGTAGTAAATGCAGTTATTACAATTGCTACATGTGAAGGGGGAAGAAATATATTTTCAACTATTACCTATTATTTGACTCACTTTTCATGATATTTCAATAGTTCCATAAACAATCCATACATATAAGTAGTGGGATAAAATGTAAGATTTTTTCACAGAAAGAATCATAATGTCCTCTAAACAAAAATAGATTTCAAATTTCTTATCATCTCCACCATCTTTGTAGAAAATAGATCTTAGAGATGGAAAGAAGTACCAGGTGTCTGGAAACAAAGTGAAGGAAAACCATTCTAAACAGAAAAAATTTTAAAAAGACAGAAATAATGGACATGCTAAGGCCACTAGCACAACGATTTCCATTGCAGCATTATTTACCATAGCTAAAATATGGAACCAACCAAGATGCCCCTCAGTAGATGAATGGATCTTTTGTAATAATTAGTACACACCTGGAACTATCCTAGCAGAGGATTACCATAGCTCAAAACCTAGGTACAAGGTCATATATAGGATTTGACTAAATGAAAGGACCTCCAGGATATGGAAACAAGATCTATATAATGTGTGATTATTGTTCTTAATGAACTATGTTTTGTTTTATATTTTTATTATAATTGATAGAAGGTGCATTGCTTCACAAACATTGATACCTTTCTCATGTTTTGGTCCCCATTTCCCTCACCCCACCCTCACCCCTCCTCTTGTTTTTCCCCCTTCCCTATCCTATTTTAAATAACCAAATAAGCATATATACAATATATCAGATAACAAGGTGAAATACTGTAACAATATGAGATAACCAAGGGACAGCAAAAGAGATGCGAGATAACAGTACATTAAGGACAACAATCACTCCTTATATGGCTTTTGTTTCTATATCCTGGAGGTCCTTTCATTTAATGTCATACTATATACTGTATGGCCTTATGTATCTAGGTTTTGTTCTATTGTAAATCTCTGCTAGGAGACCCCAAGGTTTCTACTGATTAT
The DNA here is from genome assembly GCF_031878675.1 of Megascapheus bottae. Lineage (NCBI taxonomy): Eukaryota > Metazoa > Chordata > Mammalia > Rodentia > Geomyidae > Megascapheus > Megascapheus bottae. Next base: position 30,247,214 of record NC_143516.1, on the reverse strand, counting down.
GGCAAATGAGGGAAACCATTGGAGTCTCCCTGTCTTTAGTGCCCTGGCTGGCTTTGAATCATGATCTTCAGATCTCAACCTCCTGAGTAGCTAGGATTACAGGTCTAAGCCACAGTGCCTATCTTGAAGGTTATATCTTTATATTTATGTGCTTTGCTGCTTTAATACCTTTGGGATTTATACCTTTGGGGCTTAGCTAAAAGACTAGTGAAAATGACTTCATATACAGGCTATGAGAGTATACTAAAACAAATTTGGCTTTAATTGCACGGTTTGGGGGAATCGATTCTGAAAGGGTCTGCTAGAGATGAACCTGGGAGCAAGGATCTACCATACTTTCCTTTGCTGCCGTTAAAGTATACACAATGCTCCACTGAGTCATAATAAAAGCTTGCTGAGAAGACTGAAATTAAAGTCTTCATATGCATTATACACTAAACAAAAATATACATTGTAATATACACATGCATGATACAGGTACATGACATATTGTGTGCGTGTGTGTGTGTTTGTGCATGTGTGTGTGTGAGACTGTGTGTCTACATATGGTGTGTGTGTATAAACAGAGGTATTGATGTCCACTCCAAGCTTTGCTCTGTATATTTCTTACTAGATTCAGGCAGTATGCTACATCACCTTACCTTCAAGAGTATAAATGATCTCATATATACATTTAAAATTTTAATGAAAAATGTGTTTGCAGACAAGCAAAATGGGAGTACACACCAAAACAGTAAAATTTACATCTTCTTTTTGACAATTGTGAGATGGTTTGATGAAGTTGATCTTAAAAAATTAATTTGTTGTACAGAGGGCAGAGGGGTTAACATTTCATAAGTCAAGTAATAAGTACATTTTTTTGAACAATGTCATCCCATCCTTCACTTTTCCCAGTATCCGCCCTACTTAAATTTTATGTTGTGCCATACTAGTACTTTTATCTTTGAAGGCCTGGTATAGACTTTGAGCATGGTTCACTAAGGTACATTAAAGTTTCTCAGTCTTGACAAGAGCTAATGAACCAAACAAAACAAACTGGAAGCAGTATGCAGATCCTCACAAGACTGGAGTTTTTCTGAGGAAAAAGTTGATATTCTTTTTGAAAGTTGGGACTGGAGCAGAGGAGAATTAGAAAGAGAAGGAGATGAAATTTCAGTTACTATTAGTGAACTTCAGCTCTACAACTTGTTTTTATATCGAGTACTTAAGTGACAGGTTTTAAACTCAAAGCCCAAACTCTAGGACTATGCTTTTCCCTTGATTTTGGTTAATTCAAAGGCCCAGGTAAGCAGTCAATGCTTGTCCATAAAAGCAGCTTTTAAGCTCTTGGCTTAAAGTATCTGATTATTGAATAATGATTTATGATCTTGCTTTTGCAACATCTAAAGATGTTTTTAGTTATCCCATGAGTTATTAAATTTTTTGTACAATTTTTCAAGCCATAATAGCTTTGATAAATTCAACTATCAAATTCAGAGTGTATTTTATCATTTTATCCTATTTCATTTCTTTTAGGATACAAGAAAGGAGTTATTGGAGATAAAGCAGAAAATTTATCCTTTAATCAAATAACAAAAGGGAGATATTGCATGGCCAAAAATGTTTGGAAATTTTTGCTCCCTTCTTTTTGTTTCGAGACTGAAATGGCACCAGGTCCATTTCACTTCCTTTTTGTCTCGAAACTCACAGTGGGCTTTGAGGTCAGTCTAACCATGCTCTTCATTTAAAGTCTGTGTGAACTCAGAGATGGCATTTGGTTGCCCAAGACACACCCACAAAAGCCAATATTGCAGCTCTACTCTAGTATTAAAAGGCAAAATAAAGTGAATTTTATTTTAGTTTCCCTAACAATATCTTATTGAAAGGAACACTTGCATTCTGACTTCTGGTATTCATTCCAAAAAGGCAAAGGAATACACATCTAAATGGGTAACACAGCATCTGATCAAGTGAGTTTTATTTGCTTCTGAATTAAGCAAAGAAATGTCAAATTTCTTTTTTGTTAATAGGTAGGGGTAAAAGGGTGTATAGTTTTGGGGTGATTGGCAGTGAAGAATGTGTCTTTGCCACCATGATAAATCTTGAGGAATGGCTCTTGGACATAAAAGTTTTGACAAGAGTTCCTGAATAGACTTTAAAATTCTTACAAAGATTATCATGATCATGTTCAAACAATTTATCTTTTGTTGTTACTTGGCTTTAATTCTGGAGAGTAATCTGTTCATCTGTTTTCTGGGAAAGAAGATACCCATTTGTGTCGAATCTCTAAGTCTCCACTAAAAATGCTAATATAAGGGTCTGGGATCGTAGCCTAATGGTAAAGTCCTCGCCTAGCATACACAAAGCCCTAGGTTCAATTCCCCAGTACCACATACTTAGAAAAAAGCCAAAAGTGGCACTGTGGCTCAAGTGGCAAGCACTAGCTTTGAGCAAAAGTGTCCAATTACAGTGCCCAGGTCCTGACGTTAAGCTCCAGAACTGGAAAAAAATACGAATATAAAATAACCTAATATTGTTTTATATTTAAGGAATATTTAAGGAAGTAAAGCAAATTTTAGGAGTTTAATTGAAGTATTGGTTCTGTGAATATGAAATGGTATGCAACTCAAACTGTGAGCTTTCATGTTGGTAGCAGAGGCTGGCTAATCATTGTGCTTAAGCTTTCAGTATCAAGTACCTTGTTGGTCTTACCACTAGTCTCTAGGTTCCAGTATAAAAAAGTTTGACATCTAAATCCACACAGAAGGATTCTGGGGACTAAGTTATGGCAGACAAAGCTTGTCTGTCTCATTGACATAAACCCTGTTATCCCAAAAGAAACATCACATAATGACAGTTTTCTTCTTGACAGCTTTGTAGGTACAGGAATATTTGAGTATGAAAGTTAGAAGGTGAATTACAGCTAACATACATTGAGTGCTTTCTGGGTTTGTCTTCATTCAGGTAATCCTCTTAAACTGAAATAGCTACTAATTATCCTCTGTACCTTAAATATGAGGGAGGGGCACACAACACACACATATACACATACACACAAATACTTTAACAGTCTTGTGCAAGAACACAGCCAGAAAGTCAAGTAAACATATAACTATCTGTCTTTCAACATCCCATGTTATAGCACTTATGACTCAAACACCAATTTAGAAAATAAGATTAATGTTCTTTTGATATAATCTCAAATAGATAAAGCTCAAAAAATGTTTAGTCATTAATTCTAATAAAAGTGTACATTTGGGAAATCCAAATGAAATATATAATTTTAAATAATGGTAAAAGAAAAGGACAAATATATATGTATATATATATTTGAACTCTGGACCTGGTGCTCTCTGTAGGCTTTTTTTGCTCGGCTGTTTTGATGAGTGTTGCAGGGAAAGTATATGTTGAGGTGCATGAAAAGTATATGTATAAGCAAGGGCTACTGGATAAATTGGAGTGAAAGTAAGCAAGCATGTGAGGAAAGAGGTTGAAGAATTGAACAGCGGGAATGTTTGATCTGTTTCTGAAAGGGCTGCATTTGGCAAGAATTGTGAGAACAAAGATATTGAGTAGGTCTGAAATGAATCAGGGACTCAGGTTTTCAGTGAGAATGGGAAATGATCTGAAGGTGAGTGGGTAATTCATGGACACACACATGCACACACGCACACACACACATATGGTGTATATATGGTAAACATTTATTATGAACCATAACAATGTGCTGGGATAAAGCACTAAAAGACATGAATAATCCCATTTCCATATATGAGGATACTAATTTTCCTGAACACAAACAATGAATGAACGTTGACAACCTAACATTAAAGAGAAAGTCCTACCCAAGAGATCCTTGTTGCTTATTTTTGAGGATACACAGAAACCGGGATATATATTGGATACATAAAAAAATACCTATGCAATAATTATGCAATATTTCAATGCCAACTAGGTGTCAGGCACAGAAACATAGTAGTGAAGTGTAAGGGGAGAAAACACTGTGGAATGGAAATAAGGGGAAGGCTCCATGCAGATATAACTCAACCATGAGGATTGACAGGAACTAGGGAGGATTTCAGGATGAAGTGAAAATATAGAATACTGATAAGAATAGTAAAAAAATGAAAATAAGAAAGCATAATTTTCTTTTTAAGTTTTTAGTGATATTATATTTCTATGTGCCCCTGTAGTAGGCTTATATGGGACAGGAGTAGTACATGAGAAGGAAACAGTAAGGTAGAATTTGATTTTGAAGAATCTTGAAAGGTAGCCTAAGTGTTTAGACTCTTGGGGAAGTTTGAAGGCTGACTTGAAACTTACAATGATATCCGCTAGGGAATTCATAATACATTCCTGATTATGGGTGTGAAGAGATGAAAAGTTTGTTGTATTAACACTGGTTCTCCCTCTTGTGTTTGGACTGGATGCTGCTATTATCCAAGGATCTTTCTGAATGAATCCCTACCAATCCTATCTTTTTTCCAAGTCATATCACAGAGTTCTTTTGCTTTCATAAAGCCCTTTCTAATTTTGCACACATCTGGCCCAGTTTCATTGCTGTGTGTATGGAGCTAAGGTTGCTGCTCTGCCTGGAAGGCCTTAATTCCTCAGCTGCATGACCCCAGCTCTGCTTCCTTCAAGACCTTGCCAGAGGCGCCAGTTCCAGATGCCTTTGCCTAGCTTTCCTTCCATGAGCTCAACCCCTGCTTTGTGTTTCTTGGCATTTCTGGAATGTTTATAGGTATGGTTTTTTTTGGCCTCACTTGTATTGTCTATTTGTTGTCTGTATAGTCCTTCTTGTCAAAGGCCTTGCCTCTAGTTCTTTACTATTCTTCAATGTGATCAGTGCCATGCTTTGAAAATGCTAGAAGAGTATAAAGAATCACTTCAGGCCTCAGTTTCTGTCTCATCCTGGTTATCTTTGCTGTGAGGTAACAATAATAATTAATAGTATTGTATCAAATTGGACTATCATTTACAATTGTTTTTGGATCTGATCATGAAGATTTAACAAAAATTCTACATTTAAAATTTCATTGTGGTTTGGCAAAAAGTTATTTTCTTTGTTATGAACCCTATCTTAATTGGAAAATACAATGGAAACTTCTCTGAGTCTGATCACAGATATTTAACTCCTTACAATTTATTTTCTATCATTTAGTTCAAGATAAATAGGACCGTTATGCATTCTTTCTTTTGTATGTGTATACTGTTCAGAAAGAGCATACTTGCCGAGATGAGGTGGTTAAGGCAGTGCTCTAATTAACAATTAAATCTTGCCAAATGTAGAAACCTGGTGTTCCTAGATCTTCTCTTCTGAGTGCAGATTTTACCCTGGTGCAACTATGACCAGAATACAGATGAAGGTGGGAAATAACACTTGAGTTCATCTTCAGGCTCTCAGTCTCCATTTCCCAACACAATGCCTTGCCTTCTTTTCTTTTATCTATATGTATTAGTAAGTTCAGGGTAAAGTTTCAAATTTTCCAAAGAGTACGTAAAACAAGCAAAACCCCTCTCCAATGTGAACTTAGGCCATTACCAGAAATATGGTAGTACTTACTTTCCTATATTTAAGGACAGAGAATTTATTAGCCTGATGAGACTGTTTTCATTTTCTATGTTTTTGTACTTTCTTTTCACTTGTACATACTTTGGAATCATAAAGAGATTTTTATAAAAAGCTTTTTAGAACTAAGAAACTCTAAAACATTTATATATAGATGTTGACATCCTCTGAATTAAAAGTGACAAGTAATTAAAACAGATGTAGACACACACACACACACGCACACACACGCACACACTGATTAAATTTCTATGACTCAGGCTACTATGGTCCCAGGAGATCCAAGATGTTTGTGGTATATCTTGTTCTGTGCATTTACAGGAACTATCAACTATAATAGAGACGGTTGCAATGAATAAATCTACAAAATAATTTGGGAGTTCACAAGAAAGATTGTGGAAGCTTTAGAGAACTTATTATTTTCAACTTTTTCTTTTTTTTTTTTTTAAGTTCAAGTGAGATTTTCTTTTTCTAAATCGAGAGTAAAAAAGTGCCTGGGAAGCAGAGACAACGATGTGAGTGAATAACATGGAGGTATTAAAATCACATAGCTTGTTCAAGATATGGCCACTGGTTTCAGCTGGAGTTTAATTTAAAGTGAGGCCCGAAGAGAAAGAAAGTGGCAGGAGGTAATGAAGATAAGATGAGTTGACCTGGTCATTCACTGTGCTGTAGGGTTTAAAATGTCTTGGAGGTAACAAGACATACTGTTTTTGTTTTTAATTTTATTTTAAAGAAGTCAATGCTGCTGGCTTGTTCAAGGAAAAAAAGAAGTAAAACAAAACTAGATTCCAAGGTTTAGACAACAAAACAGATGTGACCCAGACTTCACAATATTGCACTTTTTAAAAGGTGACATATATATGTTTTAGCATCTCTTAGTTCTAAAAAGCTTTTTATGAAAGTCCCTTTATGATTCCAAAGTATGTACAAGTGAAAAAAAGTGCAAAAACATGGAAAATGTAAAGTCTCATCAGGGTAATAAATTCTCTGTCCTTAAATATAGGAAAGTAAGTACTACCATATTTCTAGCAATTGCCTATGTAATGTGATCAAACCAGTAAGTAAACTAGAAAAAACTCAAACACATGGAAGAGAAATTTGAGGGACAATTCATGTGACATATCAGGATTGGAGCTAGGATAGCTTCAGATGTGGAGGAAAAGCAATTGACTCTCACATTAATATGCAGGAACACCTGCTGCTGACAGAACAGATTTAAGAGGCGAGAGAGAAGTCAACATTTTCAAATGCCATAAAGAGTACACGAAATGTAGAGGAATCCATTCTAATTTTCTACATATTATCCTACGTGACAAAGGTTACTTCACTGGATTAGCCAGTCACAAAAGGTTGTCCTCTTAGACACAAGTTTCGTTACAGTCAAGTTTCCTTTGTGTTAAAAATTAAATACAAATAATCTATGATTCACAACTAATTACAAAGGTTCTCCCCATTTCCCCTTTTCATAATAACTTGGGATAGTACATTCAAAATATGAGACTTGACCCATTATTACTCATTGTCTCTGCAGTCAGTACTCAATTTCTAGAATCATGAAAAAGTGGGAGGTAACTACACATGACAAAGACAAACATAGTACCATTTGCAAAGGACTTTCACCAGCTTTACCTTGTTGAATCTTCCCAATTATACTTGGTGGTTATTATTTCCATTGCATAAACTAGGAAATGGGCCAAGACTGATAAACTTCTCCAGTACCACACAGTGAGAAAAAGGACGGCTGTGATTTTGACCTAGGTTATTTGGAATCAGATTCTGGATTGTTCTCATTATCTTATATTTCATTGCAAAAGAAAAAAAATCTGTCCAAAACAACAACAAACCCTAATTCTTTTGGAGGCGGGGATGGGAGTATGGGGGAGATTGTTTTAGTTTGATTTCCTGGCCGTTATTCAAATCCAGAGCTGCTGCTGTTAAGAATAAGAGGACTCCCAGAAAGGATAAAATCTGGAGATAATAACAAGGATAATATTTTCAGTGCTCTTGTGCCAGATATTGCTATAAGGATTATATATATATATGAAATGTTTTAATCTTATAGAGATCTCAAGCCCTAAGAGAAAGTTATTTCCCATCCCACGACATAGGCACACAAGTTCAAAGATAAGCCTTCAAGGGCTGGGCCTGTAGCTTAGTGGTAGAGTGTTTACTTAGTATGCATGAAGCCCTGGGTTGATTTCTCAGTATCACATAAACAGAAAAGGCCAGAAGTGGTGCTGTGGCTCAAGTGGTAGAGTGCTAGCCTGAGTAAAAAAAAAAGCTCCAGGATAATGGAGGCCTTTAGCTCAAGCCTCAAAACTGGAGGAAAAAAAATCAGTTTTCAGCAAGATGTTGGTTGAATATGGAAGTTTGAACCCAGGAAGACTGCTTTAGGGCCTCAGATATGATTATTTTAATTGTTTCTCTCATCAGCTGCTTGGGGGAAATGTCTTCCTTCTCTAAACTAAGGTAGGGCCAGAGAGGAAGACAGAACAGCACAAGAAGATGGATAGTTACTCAGGTTCCTGATCACTCTACACAGGACCAGCTAACAGGCAATCCCAGAGATAAAGGCATGGTGTGTGCCACTTGGCCAGGCCATGCAGAGTATGCCAAGGATGTAATTGTAAGAAAGGAAATACAGTGTATTATTTTACAAGCAACTAATACAAACAGTTAAAATCCAAAGCAAGACAGTACAAGTGCCTATGTGCTGATGTCAGAGCACAACGTCATAAGTACATGCCTTTCCCACCATGCCACATGGTCAAGGAGATTGGGCTCTGGGTACAGTGTGATCTATCTTTACCATGTAGATGATTAATGAACAGTACTACTCTTTCAACTTTCACTTTGTAATCTGTAGTAGCAGGTATGCTATTTACTTTGGGATGAATAAGATCAGTTACCATTGGTGTTATTGGAAAAAGCTTAAATTACTAGGGACTGATTTACTAGGATAAAGCTGAGTTCATGCTCAAGGCAAAAATGAGGTGTCTGTGATAAACATTAGCTGTAGGATTGAGTATTTAAGACTTGGTCTCCATGTGACCTCCAGGATATTTTCCTGGATTCCCATGGCTACTGTTACTTACTAGCACACTTACTGCTTTGTTTAATAGTCAGCATTTAAAATTCTATATTCATTGTAGGATTTTTTGTTTGATAACTGAGTCATTTACACTTTCCAGGCTGTGTGACAACACAGTGGTATACAAAGACTCAACTCTAATCTCATTTATTTATCTAATCTTTTTAATCAATAGTATCCAATCCATGCCCCAAGAATACCACCAATTGTTACTTTAATATATTTCCATGTATCTTTTTACTTGTATAGGAAATGGTTATGACTGTGTATGCATTTATTTAAATTATGCATATGGTATTGTTATAGAATGGTCTCTGCTTCTTCCACTTTCTCAGTATTACATGTTTAAAAAAATTACGTATACATTGTTCAGTTAAACCGAGCTCTTTGCTTCTAACTGTGGCAACACATCCTAAGGTATGCTCTTAGGAATATGAAATCAATACTGGATCCACTCAGTGTTGATCTCAGGAGGGTGGAGTTGGAACTCTGTCTGGGCCCTGAAATGCTTAGGTGTGAAGATTATTTTGCAGATTATATATTTCTTTTTCTTTCCTTTGTCTTTTTGCCAGTCCTGGTGCTTCATCTCGGGGTCTGAGCACTATCCTTGGGCTTTCTCAAGACTAGTCTCTACTACTTGGGCCACAGCACCACTTCCAGCTTTTCCTATGTATGTGGTACCTACGAGTCGAACCTATGTTTTCTTGCATGCTAGACAAGAACTCTACCACTAGGCCATGCTCCCAGCCCAGATTATATATTTCTTGAGGATAGGAAATTCTTACTCATTTTGATATCTGCATTGCTTAGCTCCATGCACAGAGTGTCTAGTGCATGCTTATTGAATAAATGAATGGGACCAGCTAGGACAGTCTGTTAAATTTCCAAAGGAAATCAGCACAGCGTGTTATCAATGAAGCCCACATCACTCAATTTTAACTACTCTTTCAGTTTACCAGTGTGGGGAGGGTGCGCAGGGTGGAAACCACTATTTAAAAGTTGCCAGAGTTCTGGGACTCTGTGTCCTGTCTTTGAACTGCTGTTTCCGCAGAGGAGTGGAAGTGCTTTCTATTATTCTCAGTAAAAAAAGGACAAGCTCTGTCAGGCTTCCCATCATTGTTCCCAGAGCCAGCAAACTGAACTTCCAACAGCACTTCTCCCAGAAATCAACATTGTTTCCTCTCTCACTCTACCTTCCGGTTTAAAAAAGTGTGTGTGTTGGGGGGGGGGGGGAAGAAAGTTCCTGTTTGTGATGAACAGAGATCAGATTCTCCGTGGGAATGTTCACAGAAAATTAACGTTCTTTTGCCAGACAATGTCACAGTGTCATGCAGCACGTTTTTACCTTCTCACCCAGGGTCCTCTTGTGGAATGTACACAGCCTGGGATATCCATCAGGGAATGACAGAAATATGGTATCTATCACCAAGGGCCAAAGCCATAATTAACTAGGAGATGATAATTCTTGGGTACTTAGATGAATACAAGTTCCTGGGTAGGAGATCAAGTTGTGAGAGTTGTGTTATTGCTTGGGATAAAAGTTATTTCCAATCATTATTCTATGAACTAAAACAATCTTGTTTTAAAAAATACATAGTTTTCAACTTATTCTGCCTAGAAAAAGTATAGACAAAATTTAAATAATAAAATACATCATTTTATGTGATCTCTTATTCTTAATTATCTCATTTCATTTTGTGATACTGGGATTTGAACTCAAAGTCTTATACTTATTAGGCAGGTTTTCTACCATTAAAGCCACATCTCCCACCCTCATTTCCTAATTTCGTACCATGTTATTTATAAATTAAATTTCAAAAATTAACTTTTAATATCTAGAATTTTTTTACCTGAATCATAAAGAGAAAGCATCTAATGATAAAATGACACTAGACTGGTATGAAAAAGGATAAATGTAGCATTGTTAATGGACATTTTGTTTTGATAACTAAAGAGATTCTTTGAATCCAGGAACCTAGGTTCTAGAATCAGGACTGGTTAGTAATTGAGTAATCTTAGACTCTATGAAACCCACAAGGTTTCTGCATCCACAAAACAAAGAAAATTCACTAGACAACGCTGCCTATTCTTCTTGTGGTTTTGAATAAACTGGAATTGTTTTTGAATCATGTATTTCCTACCAGTGGCATTGGGTCAGATTAAATATTTGACCAATTGTTTTTATAACAGTTGTCAGTTACAGTACTTTCCATAAAATTTTATGAATGGTCTGGAAATTTTAGTTTTCCCACCAACCCAACATGTTACATTTTCCAAGAAGAGTGTTGTAACCGATAGCAAAAATCAAAATAAATCTGAAGAATCCTCAGTGCAACGAGGTACCATATTAAATCACATATGAACATATATGTTCATAGCCATTGCAAGTTGATCTCATTGAGAATTTGCTTACCATTTAACCAAAGTAGACATTATTGGGAAATGCCTCAAAGATATCCACGGACAAAACATTAATTTCTGAAGTTATAATTAGTTATCACGTTGGCCTTAAGTGGTGGCTTGGTATTTTATCCCCGATCTAGTTCTGTTTCCTAGCATTAACTATATTGCGGGACTATTGTTCCATGCCATGTTTTATGGGCATACTGAGGAGGGAAGAGCAGAAAAGTAACAGGACCTAGAATTGGTGACACATTGATGAGTCCCTGTTACCAGAGATGTCCCATTTTCAGGATTTTTCTCACATAATGAAAATCTATCTGTTGACAGTAATTAAACAAATTCCTAACAAGCCAACAAGCAATTAAAACTGAGATATCATTTTACTTGCTGTAATAGCTTAATAGTTCTTCTTTCTTCCTCTCATGTATTTTTGTTGTTGTTGGTAGTGCAGCTTGAACTCTCAGCCTAGGTGTTATCCCTGAGCATTTCAGCGTAAGGTTAGCTCTCTACCACTTGAACTGCAGCATCACTTCCAGCTTTTTTTGTGTATCTGGTACCAAGGAATCAAACCCAGGGTTTCATGCATGCTAGGCAAGTATTCTACCACTAGTCCAAACTCCTGGCCCAGGTATGTTAATTTATGAATGATTCTTTGTCAAAATACTTACGCTAGCCACCGGTGTTCAGAAAACTACTTCACTTAAAAAAATTAAAGTTTGATGGAAATACTTGGAATAACTTGAACTTCTTCAACAAAATACCACAGTGGTCCGCATTAGAAGTTTACTTTTCACTCTTCTGTAATCTGGGAAATCTGAAGCCAAAGTGCCATGAATATAACTTTCATTTTGGTGTCTTTTCTTGTGGCTTGTAGGTGGCCCACATCTTCTGTGTTCACGCAACCTCTTCTCTGCTTGTTTGTGGAGAGACAGTATGAAGCTTTTTGATGTCTCTTTTTTTATTAACGATTTTATTAACGTGGATTTTAACATCATATTTCAAATAACGTGTTTAACAAACAAGTATTCAAGAAGGGAATCTCTATAGACAATCACTGGCACTTAGAATTTAGAACATAATCAAAATTGGGCTAAGGGTTTGTATATCATAGATACATATTAATCTATGTAATAAAACAATATGTCTATAGAGTCATAGGTTTTTATGTCTATGTAGTTGTGTTTCTATTTCCCGTACTATGTCCATATCATTAGGTGTGCAAATATTGAGTCCTTGGTCTTGTACTGTTTAGATCTAATAGCCACATATTAAGGATACCATGTGCCTTTTGTTCCTTTGGTCTTGACTTGTCTCACTCAACATGATTCGCTCTAGATTCACCCACTTCCCTGCAAATGCCATTATTTCATCTTGTCTGTTGACTCTGTAGAATTCATATATATATATATATATATATATATATATTTGTATACATTCATCTGCAGTAGGGCATCTGGATTGTTTCCATTGCCTGGCTATTGTGAATAGTGCAACATAGACATAGCTGAGCAGGTGTCCTTATCATATCTTGGGTTATGATGTTCAGGATAGATGCCCAGAAGTGGTATGGCGGAATGGTAGGGAGGTCAATTTTCAGTTCTTTAAGAAACCTCCACACTGCTTTCCAGAGTGGCCGAACTAGTTTACAATCCCACCAGCAATGCAGTAGAGTTCCTTTTCCTCCACAACCCCACTAGCATCTGTGATTGAGTTCAAAATCTTGTCCATTCTTGTTGGGGTAAGGTGGTATGTTAGGGTTGTTTTTATTTGCATTCCCTTTCAGACCATGGATGATGAACATTTTCTCATTTTAATCTCTTCTTTTGATAAGTCTCTCTTTAATTCCCTTGCCCATTTAGTGAATGGTTTGTTGAGTTTGGGGGAGATTAGTTTCTTGAGTTCCCTGTAGATATTGGATATTAAACATTTGCCAGATGTATTATTGGTAAATATCTTTTCCCAGTTGGTTGGCTGTCCCATTTATCGAGCCTCTCTCCAATCTGTTGTGACCCTGGGATTCTGTTCAGGAATCTTTTGCCTGTGCCTATGAGTTCCAGTGTCTCTCCTACTCTATCACATAGCAGTTTCACAGTTTCCGGTCTCACATTGAGGTCTTTGATCCACTTTGAGCTAATGCTTGTGCGTGGTGAAAGGCTAGGGTCAATTTTTAGTTTTCTGCATGTGGCTGCCAAGTTTTTCCAGCACCAATAATTGAATAGACTGTGTTTGTTCCACTGTATATCTTTCGCTCCTTTGTCAAATACAAGTTACATATAGGTATGTGGTTCTATTTCTGGATCTTCTATTCTGTTCCATTGATCGTCTAGTCTATTTTTGTGTCAATACCATGTGGTTGGTTTTTTTTTTTTATTATTATGGCTCTATAGTAGAGTTTGAAGTCTGGTATTGTAAAACCACCAGCATTGCTCTTTTTGCCTAGAATTGTTTTGGCTATTCTAGGTCTTTTCTTGTTTCATATGAACCTTTGGATTATATCTTCTATTTCAGTAAAGAATGTCTTTGGGGTTTTGATGGGGATTGCATTGAATTTGTATATCAATTTTGGCAGCATAGCCATTTTCGCTATGCTGGTTATCTATGTTGGTATATCTTTCCATTTCCTACTGTCCTCTTTAATTTCTTTTGTTAGGCTTTTATAGTTTTCATTGAATAATTCCTTTACATCTTTGGTTAAGTTAATTCTTAAGTATTTTATTTTTGGGAGGGCTATTGCGAATGGGATCATTTTCGTGATTTGGCCTTCTGTTTATGTATTGTTGGTGTACAAGAAGGCTACTGACTTCTGAATGTTAATTTTGTATCCTGCCACTTTGCTAAAGTAGTTTATTAATTCTAGGAGTTTGGGAGTAGAGCTTGTTGGGTCACTCAAGTAGAGGACCATGTCATCTGTGAATAGGGATAGTTTAATTTCTTCTTTCCCTATGTGGATCTCTTTGATGTCCTTTTCTTGCCTTATTGCTGTGGCTAAGGGTTCCACCACTATATTGAAGAGAAGTGGAGAGAGGGGGCATCCCTGTCTAGTTCCTGATTTTAAGGTAAATGGTTTCAGTCTTTCACCATTTAGTATAATACTGGCTGTAGGCTTGTCATATATGGCTTTAATTATTTTAAGGAATGTACCTGTTATTCCTATTTTTCTATTCCTATTTTTCAACATGAATGGATGTTGTATTTTGTCAAATGCCTTGTCCATGTCCAGAGAAATTATCATATGATTCTTATCTTTAGCTCTATTGATATGATGTATTACATTGATTTTTGCGAATGTTAAACCAGCCTTGCATCTGTGGGATGAAGCCTACCAGATTGTAGTGGATAATTTTTAAAATTTGTTTCTGGATTCTGTTGGCTAGTATTTTATTGAGGAGATTTGCATCTGTGTTTATTAGAGAGATAGGTCTGTAGTTTTCTATTTTTGGTTGGTCTTTCCCTGGTTTGGGGTTGAAAGTAATATTAGCTTCATAAAATGAGTTTAGTGTTGCTCCTCCTGCTTCTATTTCTCGGAAGAGTTTCAAGAGTATAGGTGTTTTGATGTCTCTTTTATGAGAGCACTAATCCATTCACGAGAGCTAAATTTTTGTAACCTCCTCTCACCTTAGGTACTTTCCAAAGACCTCATCTCATCGGAATTAGGGCTTCCATGCAGGCATTTTAAGGGACCATATTTAGTCCATACCAGCAGACAATTCTCTACAAGACTCTTGTACTTCTGCATTTTTTTTAATGAAAAGAGGAACTAACACAATATTTTTTCCTGGATTCTCCTTTTAAGAGATACTGCAAAGTAAACAATTTTGGAAGATAGTTAATATCTTCTTTTGGAGAAAAAGTCAGTTCTATATTTTATGCAGTTCATAAGCATCAGATTTTTCTCAGAGACAATTGGGCTGATTTGAGGGATATTCCTGAACTCAGGCGTTCTCTCCTATAAAACAATCAACCTTATATGCATATTTCATCTGACCTTTGTTATGTTACTCTTTGAGAATTAGGGCTCAAAATTAAGCACAATATAATGCTGATATCTTTTTCTTTTGCCAGTAATGGGGCTTGAACTCAGGGCCTGTGTACTCTTCTTGGGCTTTCTTAAGACTAGAGAGTTCTATTACTTGAGCCACAGCACCACTTCCGGCTTTTTCCATGTATGTGGTACCAAGAAATCAAAACCAGGTCTTCGTGCATGCTAAGCAAAACTACCGACCCATCAATGTTGATATCTTGGCTAGAGTTATCGCTAAAAATCTCAAACCCTCTACAATTCTTGCTACTATACAAACCAAAACACTTATACAAATAAACGAGTAAGAAAAATAATTGTCTGATGAGGCAGAAATGAATATGAATATATAGGAATATATAAATGAGTCCTATGTTAAAATAAAATGCATTACATTAATATTGCTTGCATATTTCCAGGTTCTAATTATTATTACATACAACACTGATGTAACATCAAAATTATAGCTTGCCTGAAAATTATTCATTCAAACAACTTCATTATGAAGAACTTTATAGATATAATTATTTTTTATGTCAATAGTACATCAGTAAAGTACTTTGCCTGCCTAAACAGAAATATTCAATCAATATACTCAGTGAGTTGATTAAATAAGTCCTTCATTGATAGTGGTGACTGTTGTTTTGTGTAGCACTGATTGATAACTGTGCTAGCCAAAAGGACATGGGAAGTCCCTACAGAAAACTGAAATTCTTATTTGGTAGATAGTAAGTGGATGTCTATGATTTTAGATAGCAAAACCCTCTTTAAAGAGATAAAAGGTCACAAAGGAATAGAGAGTGGCTGTAAAGGCTAATGGAGAGGCTAGGTACAGAGAAAGTGATGCATAAACCAAGAATGAATGTGATAAAGGAGTAAGATTTGAGGGAGAAGGAAAGATCATTCCAGACAGAAAAATCCTAGGGACAGGAGTAAAAATAGCCTGCTCCCAGGAAAGCAAATCAAACCAAACAAACAATAAAGAACAAAAATACCACAACCCCAAACTACCCCTATTCTCCCAAGAAGAAAAAGCAAAACTGTCCAGGTAAGCAGTAGCTGAAGATAAAGTTGGAGCAGAAGGCATGACCCGTTCACGTGTCGCCTTGTCAGTCACAGTGAGGTTTACAAGTGTGATGGGAAGCCCTTCAAGTGTGTGGACAGGGGAAGCTTGTTGAGAGAGTACGCTGTGGCAAGGTAAAGGCGGGAAGCACTTGACAAAGCAATTGTACTAGTCGGTGCAGTACAAGTACTGTGTGGTGAGGGGGGTGATTACAGGAAGTGATGGGAGGCATTTAGGAGTGGCCATCTCCAGAGTGTCACCTGGGCTGACAAGACTGGATGTAGATTACGTAGGCAAGCTTCATTTAAATATGCTTCCCAGGATTTTCCTGAGCAGTGAACAACATTGTGGAGACTTTGACTAAAGACCAAGATGGTAGATGAGTGGGTTTTGAGGGATATCATAAATTCTTTGCTTACCATATAAAAGTCAATTTCCTATAATAAAATGAGATTAGGATGCTTGTGAGAAAGTTCCAGGAGAGAGGAAAGGTCCAGATAGTATCCTGTTGCATGGTATTCTCTGCTCATACCAAAGTGTAATGTGTTTATTAAAAGCAATATTTATGTTCTTTGCAAACCTATAACTTGAGAACATCATGGAGATTCCTTTCTGCTTCATTTGGCCTCCACTGGAGCAACTACTCAGAGGTTGGAGATGAGGATCAACAAAGCCCAATTTAGATGTCTGCTGGTGGATGATGAGCATTCTGCACCCCATTTCGATTATCCAGGTGGCTACTTACTTGTTGGCTGGAAAACAAAGGCACATGTCCCAAGAGAGAAACTAAGCCAAAGTGAGGCTGAGTGACTTTTCCTAATTCAGGAATTCTACAGCTTCACTTTTGCTTTTGTTTTTTTAGAAGTGAGTCGCAGTAAGATTATCCTAGAATCAGAGAGAGGAATTAGATCCCAATTTGGGTAGAAAGTACATTGAAACACTGGTGTGCATGTTTTAAAATCATTATGATTAACTTAATAAATTTGGGAATTTGGGGGCATATCAATAAAATTGAAGAACATAAAATTGCTCAGGGAGTGAATAACATTAGAAGAGAAAGGTCAGTGAGTGTATCCTGAAGAATAACCAACATTTAAAGGAGGAAGCAGTCAGAAAAGGACAAGAAGAAGAAGGAGACCAGAGGAAAAGAAAGCAGAAGAATATGCTGTGCTGGAAAACAAGGCCCAAAGAATTCCATAAAGGGGAGAAGGGTATCAAATACTGCAGATAGTTCAGATAGGTTGAGTAAAATAAGAACAAGGAACCTATGACAGGGCGTTATAAGATAGAGACATTATAGCAGGTTTTAACAATTTGTTGTGCAGTGACAATAGAAATCTGACAAAAATAATATCAAGAGACTATTCAGAGGTGAGAAAACAGAGTATCTTTCAATCTCCTCCCATATTTTCTGCACTACACAAGGCTCTATGAGGTCATGATACAGATAATAAAGGGAAAGAGACCTGAAAAGGCATGTGGTGAGTCACTCAGGTGTGTGTGGTCAGTTATTTTCTGGACAGTTGAAAGTAATCTCTCTACATGCTGGCTGTTCTTTCCTCACACTGAATGTTGGACAGACCAAACACTAACTTTGACACGTGTATATTTATTCACTGATATTTGTTTATTTGTATGATTAAGGGATTGAGTCATGACAAATACTCTACCACTGATCACTAGTCTTTAAAACTGACTTTTCTGTGTGTGGTCTGGGGCTTGAACTCAGGGCCTGGTTGCAGATTCTGAACTGCCTTTGCTCAAGGCTAGTGCTCTACTGCTTTCGAGTGTGCTCTATTTCTGGACATTTTGTTTTGTTTCCTTCATTGTTGCGCTTGTTTTGTTTTTTATTGAATTAAATATATGAGCCTTATGGAATTTTTCTGCCTGGACTCACTTTGAACCTGGATCCTCAGATCTTAGCTTCTTGAGTAGCTAGGATTACAGGTATGAACCACCAGTATCTCTCTTAAGATGGACTTTTAAACCAATTTCATTTATATACATTTTTGGCTTTGTGTTTACCAATCCAGTGTTCTCCCACTTGGTCTACACTTAGTCTAAAGTTGACTTTGAAGATGGTTCCTTTGTAGCAGTAGGTTTGAATAGAGGATTTGGCACACATGAGGCTGGCAATATACACCTTGAGCCACACCTTCAGTCTTGATTTTGCTGGAGATCAAGTCTAATAAGTATTTCTGAATGAACTGGCCTTGAATTGTTCATTTCTGGGTGGAAGATTCTTAAGTAGCTATGATTGCAAGCATAAGCCACCAATGCCAGGCTAAAATACTTCTTAACACCCACAAAATTCACTAGCAAACTTGAGTAAGTAGATTGAAAACAAAGCAAGATTTTATTTTTAACAGGGTACCTCTCTAAAGAACAGAGACAAGAGGCAATTATATACAAAAGCATTTTCAGATGTTGAACTGCAATGAATTTTTTAAGGCAGCCGACAAAAAATATATATAGTTTAAAATGAGTCTTACTGGGGCATGTATAAACTATTTATTACTACTTAAACTTACATACTCTCTTACTTTTAAAACCATAATAAGTAAGGCCAGTCATTGTTCCTAGGTGAGATGACTAATATTAGCTAATATTTGAATAGTGCCTACTTTCTACCGACCACAGATGTAAACATAAAAATTTCTAATCACTCTTTAAAATACTTGATATTTAATCCTATCATAACGCCTTGATATGGGCTTAGTTTACCAAGTAAGAAACTGAGGCTCAACGAGATCAAATAAATGACTTTCCAAATTAGGAGAAAAGAAGCTGGTGGAGGCAGACTTCCTACTGAGTAATTTGGCACACTCCAGGCTCTTAATCTCCAGGTGGGCACTCTGCCCCTCAAAAACATGCCTTTATTCCAGAAAAGGCAACCAACCTGCAAGTTTTTTTTAAAAAAATGCCCATTTACCATTTTATTGACTATTAAAAAAATAAACAGCTAAGAGGACAGTATAAAACTCTCATCTTTGTGTGGGCTTTTTTAATGAAAAAAATTCTTTTTTTGTAGGAAAAAAGTGCAATGCTCTAACTATTATGAGAGAGAAGAATATTAATGGGCTCTAACTTTCAGAGAGAAGAAAGTTCTGTTTTCAGAAAAACTTTGTTTGAAAGACGAAGACCAGTGAGGAATAGTAGTGATTTCTTCCAGAAAGGAGCTCTGTTTGCCAAGCATTGGAAAACCTACCAGCTCTTCATCCCTCAATTTCCCTTCCTCTTCCCTTTCCCCATTCTAGGTGATCCTCTGTTTACATTCATGTCCAATTGTCCTATTGCTACTACTATTACCCAGCCATTACTTTTGGTCCACACTCTACAAATAAGCAAAAACCTCAGATATTTGGCTTTTTGAGTTTGTTAAATCTTTTTTTTTCATATATTTTTATTGTAATTAATAGAAGGGGTTCATTATATTTGCCAGATAGAAGGTACATTAATTCACATACATTGATACCCTTTCTCATGTCTTGGTCCCCATTTCCCTCCCTCCCAAACCCCCCTCATCTTGTTTCCCCCCTTCCCTATCCAATTTCAAATAACCAAATACAAATATATCCAATATATCAGATAACAAAGTAAGATACTGTAACAATATGAGATAATCAAGGGATAGCAAAAGAGACGAGAGATAACATAGTACGTTAAGGACAACAATCACTCATTATATGGCTTTTGTTTCTATATCCTAGAGGTCCTTTCATTTAGCGTCATACTATATGGCCTTATGTATCTAGGTTTTGCTCTATTGCAAATCTCTGCTAGGAGAGACCAAGGTTTCTACTGATTATAACAAATGAGGGAAACCATTGAGCCTAAGTTCCTTTGAGTCTGGCTTACTTCACTTAATATGATTTTTTCTAAGTCTTTCCATTTCCTAACAAATGGGGCAATGTCATTCTTTCTGACAGCAGCATAGAATTCCACTGTGTACAAATACCACAACTTGTTGATCCACTCATCCACTGAGGGACATCTAGGTTGGTTCCATATCTTTGCTATGGTGAATAGTGCTGCAATGAACATCGTTGTGCTAGTGGATTTAGTCTGACCTTGTTTCTGGACAATTGGGTAAATGCCAAGTAGTGGAATTGCTGGGTCATAGGGGAGCTCTATGTTTAGTCTTTTGAGGCACTGCCATACTGCTTTCCATAGTGGTTGAACGAGTTTGCACTCCCACCAACAATGTAGTAGTGATCCCTCCTGACCACATCCCCTCCAACATCTATTGTTACTAGTTTCCTTGATCCTGGACATTCTAACTGGAGTGAGGTGGAATCTTAGAGTTGTTTTGATTTGCATTTCTTTTATGACCAGAGATGTTGAGCATTTCTTCGTGTGTCTATAGGCCATTTTTGTTTCTTCTTCAGAGAAGACTCTCTTTAAGTCTTTGGCCCATTTTGTAATGGAATGGTTGTTACTTTGGGGATTAGTTTTGGAGTGATTCAATTTTTTTTTTTTTTGCCAATCCTGGGCTTGGGCTCAGGGCCTGAGCACAGTACCCAGATTTTCTCAAGGCTAGGGCTCTACCACTTTAGCCACAGCACCACTTCAGGCTTTTTGCTATGTATGTGGTACCAAGGAATAGAACCCAGGTCTTTGTGCATGCTAGGCAAGCACTCTACCACTAGGCCAAACTCCCAGCCCATGATTCAATTTTTTGAGCTGTTGATATATTTTAGATATGAGGCCTTTGTCTGTTGTTTGGTTGGTGAAGATCTTCTCCCACTCTGTAGGCTTCCTAATTAATTTACTAGCTATGTCCTTTGCTATACAAAAGCTCTGCAGTTTAATGCAGTCCCACTTATCCAACCTTTCTCTTACTTGCCGTGATTCTTGGTCCTTATTAAGAAAGTTTCGACCTGTGCCAAGGAGGCCTAGTGTATCTCCTATTCCTTCTTGTAACGTTTTCAGTGTGTCAGCTTTTACCTCCAGGTCTTTGATCCATTTGGAGTTAATTGTAGTGCAGGGTGACAAAGAAGGATCCAACTTTAGTTTTCTGCAGGTGCTTAACCAGTTCTGCCAGCACCACTTGTTGAAGAGGCTGTCTTTCTTCCATTCTATTTTTTTGGCTACCTTGTCAAAGATTATGTGGCCATAGGTCTGTGGTCCTGCATTGGAAGAATCAACATCGTGAAAATGACAATCTTGCCAAGAATTTGTTTAATCTAGTTAAGTGTGTGTGTGTGTGTGTGTGTGTGTGTGTGTGTGTGTGTATGATTTAAAAAACTGTTTATCACTCATTACTTCTTGGACACCTCAATTCCTGCATCTGGCTATTATAAAAAGAGCTACACATAGATATACACTGATAAATACTTCTTCAGATGTATGTCCATGAGTTGTATCTCAGGATATCAAGAGAAGCCTATTTGTTTAATTAGTATTTTTTGTTTGTTTCACTTCTGGGCCTTGAACTCAGGGCCATGACCTGTCTCTACCATTTGAGCCAGAGATCCACTTCTAGAATTTTTGGTGGTTAATTGGAGATGAGAATCTCACAGACTTTTATGCTTGAGTTGGCTTTGAACTTTGACCCTCAGATTCAATCCTCCTGGATAGCTAGGATTACAGGCATGAGCCACTGGTTTCCCAGGTAGTCTATTTATAGTTTTGTAAGAAACCTCCATGCTGCTATCTACAGCTGATGACACTGAACATTTCTTCATGTGTTTACTAGCCACTTGTAATTCTTCTTCTAAAAACTAGCCTGCGGCAGGGCCGGGAATTTGGCCGAGTGGTATAGTGCTTGCCTACGATGCACAAAGACTTGGGTTCAATTCCTTTGTACCACATATATAAAGTCAGAAGTGGTGCTGTGGCTGCAGTGGTGAAGCTCTAGCCCTGAGGAAAGTACAGGAGAATGTTCAGGCCCTTAGTTCCTAGAACTGGCAAAAAAAAAAAAAAACCTGAAAAAAATTCTAAATACCAATATTTGAGATAATCACTCTTCTATTTTCTATGAAAAATAGCATTTGTGTCTTCCTTCACTCTTTCTTATACAAAATGAATTGTTTCCCTTGTCATGAGCAGACAGGGCTTTGTTTGGTTTTCCTCGTGAAAGAAGTGCTCTGCCTATTCCAGCATCTCTGCTAGATGCACAAATGCCAGTGCAGGTCAGGAGATCCTGCTGTGTCTGTCCCAGCATCTAGAGCCTGATGGTTGTGGTTTGACATTAACCTGTAGAACCGGACTCTCCTTTCTGTGATTATCTTGAAGTCACAGCTAGCTAGAAGGATTAGTCACATTTGTCCCCAGAATCAATTTATGTTGTTCAGTATAGAGCTAGTAATGTGCAAACTTAGCAAAACTGCATTCTACATTTGTAAGTCATTTCACAAATACCATTTACAGAACATGTGTGAAAATACTATACAGTTGAAATAGAATTATTTGGCATTGAACATTAAAGATGTCTACAAACACCACATATTTGGTAAAGAATATGGATATCTCTCTTTTACATTCTTGTTGCAAAAAAATGCTCCATCTCTTAGAAACACAGATTTTCAGAGATTTCAGCCTTCCAGTCCCACTATTAATGCAGGGACTGTGTCTTGGCTTCCTGAACTTGAATCCAATGAAAGGGCACTTACTACTTTGTTACTAAACTTAAATGGAAAAGGAATGTGTTGTTTTTTTTTCCACAGATGAAGACTTTTAATGCTTGGACCAAAGTGTTCTTATCTACAAAGCTCCATTATTTCTTTACAGTAAGCCTTCTGGAAAGATACAAGCTTTCCTTTATTACTATTTGGTAATTATTTGTATAGCACATATTTCTTCCCCCCTCGAATCTATCATATATTAGATCCCTACTTTTAATATCTCTAAGGACACTATGTGATTGGAGTGACAATTTGTGATGTCCTATGGTAATCAGAGTAGCTACAGTGGTTGGACAAAGGTCTTCCATGTCTTAAAGACTTGGTCCTCAGACTGTAAAACCATTACTATTCGGGTACAATAAAATCTTTAAGAAGGGAAGCCTAATTTTTTTTGAAGCCTAATCTTCAAGAGGTCACAAGGGGCATGCCTTTGAAGGGAATGTTAAAGCCTCATTTCTCCCAGTTCTTTGTTTTACTTTCTACCTTTTTTCCTTCCTTCCTTGCTTCCTTCCTTGCTTCCTTCCTTCCTTTCTTCCTTCTTTCCTTCCTTCCTTCCTCCCTTGCTTCCTCCCTTCCTCCCTTGCTTCCTCCATTCTTCCCTCCTCCTCCCTCCTTCCTTCCACTTTCTTCTTCCCTCCCTCATTCCCTTCCTCCTTCTCTCCCCCCTCTTTTTTCCTCCCTCCCTCCCTCCCATCTCTCTCTCTCTCTCTCTCTCTCTCTCTCTCTCTCTCTCTCTCTCTCTCTCTCTCTCTCTCTCTCTCTCTCTCTCTCCCCCTCTCTCTCTCGTTCTCTTCCTCTCTCTTCTCTCCTCATTCTCTTCCTCCTTCCCTTCTTCCTCCCTTCCTTCCTCTCTTTTTGTCATCTGAGCTCTGAGTCCCAAGCTCACTATTCTTCTTCATTTTTCTTCCCAGGATGGCCTTGGACTGCAGTCCTCCATTTCCTGAGCAGCTAGGGTTGCAGTAGGGCACTGCCAGTGCCTGCTTCTAAAATGATATTCTTTTTTTCATATATTTCTAAAATGATGTTCTTGATTCACTCCCTATCCTCTCTCCTGTTTCAAATCTTCTGCATCTCACAATCAAACATTTTTAGCTGGAGGTGTGTTTTGTCCCCAGTACTACAAAAACAAACAAACAAACGAAACCTTCCTATTCACCTAGCTGCTGAGGAGCTGTTGAGGAAAAAAGTGCCTCTTAAAAGTGGTTTTAAGAGCTGCTTTGGACAATTCTCTATTTCATATAATATGCTATCCAAGAGCAAATTTTTTAGTTATATTTCTAGAAAAACTCCAAAAACGTACCCACTCTTCTTTCCCCAATATGTGCTGCCTATACCACAATTGCTGACAGTTTTCTATCTGCTTAGACATTTAGAAAGTCCTCTCTCATTGGTTTCTTAATTGTACTCTTATACCTCAAAAATGCAACTTTTAGAAAGCATGTTATTTATTTTAAAATAAAACACCAGATCTTGTTATCCTTCAGCTAACATCATGTAAAAGCTTTTCACATATGAAAAATTAAAAGGAAAAAAAGGCTGGATACCTGTAATCCCAGTAGCTATTCAGAAGGCTAGGATCTGAGAGTCAGGGTTTGAAGCCAGCCCACAGTTTGAAGTCCATGACAATCTTACCTCCAAATCACAGGAAAAAGCAGGAAGTGGTACTGTATCTCTAGTGGTAGAGCGTGCTATTCTTAAACAAAAGGGGCAGCTTAGGGACAGCACCCAGGCCAAGTGTTCAAGGTCCAAGACTGGTAAATAATAATAATAATAAGATAAAAATAAAACTAAACAACAAAAATCTACCTCTCTTCTCAGTTTTCTACTCATATAAGAATGGCCTATAGACACATGAAGAAATGCTTGACATCTCTGGCAATAAAAGAAATGCAAATCAAAACAACTCTAAGATTCCACCTCACTCCAGTTAGAATGGCTGTGATCAAGAAATCTAATAACAACAGATGCTGGCAGGGATCTGGCCAAGAGGAATCACTAATGAAAAGCAGTATGGCAGTTCCTCAAAAGACTAGACATGGAACTTCCCTATGACCCAGCAATTCCACCCCTTGGCATTTACCCAAGAAACAAGGACATAATAAATTCCGTAGCACAATGATGTTCATTGCAGCACTATTTACCATAACAAAGATATGGAACCAACCCAGATGCCCCTCAGTTGATGAGTGGATCAACAAGATGTGGTATTATACACAATGGAATTCTATGCTGCTGTCAGAAAGAACGACATTGCCCCATTTGTAAGGAAATGGAAAGACTTAGAAAAAAATCATATTAAGTGAAGTAAGCCAGACTCAAAGGAACATAGGCTCAATGGCTTCCCTCATTTGTCATAATCAGTAGAAACCTTGGTTCTCCTAGCAGAGATTTACAGTAGAACAAAACCTAGATATATAAGGCTATATAGTATGATGCTAAATGAAAGGGCCTCCAGGATGTAGAAACAAAAGCCATATAATGAGTGATTGTTGTCCTTAATGTACTATGTTATCTCTCATCTCTTTTGCTGTCCTTTGGTTATCTCATATTGTTACAGCATTTTACCTTGTTATCTGATATATTGTGTATATGCTTACTTGGTTATTTGAAATAGGATAGGGAATGGAGGAAAGCAAGATGAGGGGTGAGGGTGAGGGAAGGGAAATGGGGACCAAGACATGAGAAAGGGTATCAATGTATGTGAAGTAATGCACCTTCTCTCTAGTGAACATAATGTAACCCTTCTATTAATTACAATAAAAATATATGAAAAAAGTTACCTTTGTTATTATCCACTCTTTCCTTACTTTTTCAAATTCCTTTAAAAAGTGCTGTCATCTTAACTGGAAGCTGTTCATTTTATCTCTGTGTTGGAGAAGCTAATATGGCATCAAGTGTCAAGTATGATCTTCCTTGCTTGGTCAGAGTCAGATTCTCCATGAAACGATGTATGGAACATGATTTTCAGGAACCTTAACTGGCATAGATATTTTTATAGCCCCCAAAAGCTCTAGAAACATTGTAGTAACAATTTTTTAAAAATCTTTTTTTAAATAAATGAGTACCTTCCAAACATTCTAAACTTAGAGAATCTATGAAATCTCACTCTGTCTTTTATAGAGCTATGGCAAAGAGAAATGAGAATTTGGGGTGACTACCATAATTACTTTTGTTTTCATGCTTCTTGAATCTCCAAATAAAACATATATACCTGTAGAGCCAGGCGTTGTGGCTCACGCCTGTAATCCTTAGCTACTCAGGAGGCTGATATCTGAGGATCAAGGTTCAAAACCAGCCTGGGAACAAAAGGACCTCAGACTCTTACCTCTAATGAACCTCTAGAAAACTGGAAGTGGGGCTAGGCTCTAGGGTAGGGCATCAGCCATGAGCTGAAGAGCTCAGGAAAAAATGCCCAGGCCCAGGGACAAGGCAGTAGCCTTGAGCTGAAGAGCTCAGGGACCATACCCAGGTCTAGTTCAAGCCCCATGATCTACATATATATATATATATATATATGTATATGTATATATATGTAATGTTCACTCCACACACTATCATGGAAGATACTTTTATGAATATTTGTACTTGGTGATTATTTTTCTGTCTGCCTATAACTTCATCTAACCTTATTCCATCTATTGGGGATATTAAAAATCCACAGTATTAAAAGACAGATGCTGATGGCTCTCACTTGTAATCCTAGCTACTCAGGAGCCTGAGATCTGGGGATGGCAGTTTAAAGACAGTTCAGGCAAGAAAGTCCATGACACTCTTATCTTCTGGTAAGCACCCAGAAAGCTGGAGCAAAGGTTTGAGTGGGAAAGCTCCAGCTTTAAGCAAAACAGCTCTGTGACAGTGCACAGGCTCAAGGACTGACATACACACAAAAATATCCACACTAGTTTGCATGAACCCATATTAAACCAAGTCTTTTTTCAGCTAGCTCAGATCATGAAAAGATTTATACTTGGATACTAATATGAAAATATATTTTCATGCTATCTCTAGATTTTTCCATGTTAGAAAATCTGTGTATCTGATATTGTATTCCTATTACTACAGAAAGACAATGTGAGGTAATACAATTTTTTTTCGCAGTCATTGTCCCTGAGCTCTTCATCTCAAGGCTAGCATTCTACCCCTTGAGCCACAGGACCTCTTCCAGTTTTCTGGTGGTTAACTGGAGATAAGAGTCTCATGGACTTTCCTGTCCCTACTGGCTTTGAACCACCATCCTCAGATCTCAGGCTCCTGAGAAACTAGAATTACATATGTGAGCCACCATATTCATCTTTGAAATCACCATATTCATCTTTGAAATTGAATGAAGACAAGAGTTTTACAAAGGAAAGTAATATCTGTCAAAAATTTTATCCCAGCAATATTTTCTCAAGCATAAGGTTTTAAAGGTTGAGAAAACTTTCGTGTTTTTAGCTAGAAAAATGTTTCTGTCAATTTTCAGCCAATCGTGTGTGAGCTCACAAAAAATATGGATACTGGTAAATATTGGAAGCAGTGGGTGGCCAGCCATGGAAAGAGGGTGTGTTCCTACCAATGTAAGCATACAAGTGCATTTCCAATAGCATCAGCTGCTAAATTTCATGTCTAAATGTAGCAAATGCATTTTCATCTGTTAGTAATTAGGAGCTATTTTTTAAATGTTCCCTGATTCTTTCTTCAGCATCACCTATAAATCAAATTAAAGAAAACTAAATTTGATTTTGAAATCATTTTGTGGATATTGTCTTCTTTTGTGTTTTGTTGGTATGTATGTAGTATTTGTAGACTTAGAAAAGGAAACATGAGAAATACAAGCAACTGTGACAAAAAACAGAAGAGAGAGAGAGAGAAAGAGAGAAAGAACTCTGGATTACAAAGACGACCTTGTAAAGTATGAAAAGACAAGTTACACTGATTTAACTCTGAGTATGGAAGTATTACTAAGTAGATTTTTTTAAGTATGATATCTTCTGAAAGGAATCTTTGACTTTAAATTTCATACAACTTTTGAGAAATAGTTTAGTTCAGCAAAACAAAATAAATCTGTAACATCTGAACTGATTCTACTTCCAGCCCCCTTGAGTGTCCACATGTCTGCCATACATGTACTACAATGGAAAGCTCTCTTCATCTATTAATGTTTTTTTTAAATGTTTAATTTAAAGAATTTATTAACATTGATTTTTACATCATATTTCAAATGACATATTTAACAAACAAGTATTCAAGAAGGGAATCTCTATATACAATCACTGGCATTTAGATTTTAGAACATAATTAAAATTAGGCTGAAGGTTTTTAGACTAAATCTTTCTGTTGACTTTCCAGACTGAACGGTTTCCCTTTTGATCAATTTCTCCTCTTGCTCTTCTCTCAGGATAGCGCTTACCATACACTTGTATATTTAGGTCAGATTATTCTATTTTTCTTTCCCACTCAGCAGTGACTTTTAAGAGGGAGGCTCTGTCTTATAACTTTCTTTGTCCCACAGCTCTGAAAAGTAGAGGCTTAGACAAGTCAGACAGATGAAAGTAAAGTTAGTATTTGAAGATTAAAACTCACTCAAGAATACTAGTGTACTAGGATTTCTTAGAAGTAAAACTGGAGGAACATAAGGAAGAAAAAGGAATTTGAGAAGGATCCAGAATCTTCACAAAGTACAAATCACATCTCCTGTTTCTGCACTGGAACTCTTCCAGAGTGTTCAAATCAAAATAAGCAAATTATATGCACACTACGAAATCAAGTACTAAAACTTTCATGTTTAATGAAAGTACTTGACGATCTCTAAATTTTTGAAAAGGTGGGAAGAAAAGAAAAACCTTCTCATTGTTTGGGTTGTATCACGGTTGATTCAGGACCTTTAAAGCTCAGGGAGCAAATCTTAGAAAAAAAAGGGGCAATCTAAATATTAATATGCACTCTGCTCTATGCAAAACTTCCTGCTGAAATAGGAAGGTATTTTCTTCTTCTTTATGATTGTAGAGCCTGATAAAATTAAAGAAAATCAAGAAAAATCAATAGAAGAACATTTTGCATGCTAAATGTTCAAGATTGCTTATATATAAAGGCATAATGACATACACAGGACTTTATGCATTTATTAAACAAATTGACTAAAGGAGGGTATAGAAAAAGGTAGTAACAATGAGTCCTGCTTCTATTTTTGACATTCTTTGCACACTTTCTTCCCTTCTTTCCCTTTTCTACGTGCAATGCTTTTCTCTAGTCTCAGATGAAATTTGCACATGAAGAAAACAGTCACTGCCTTGTGGAATTTCATGACACTACAAAACAAGAAGAGCAGGGACACAGAAGGAATGGCAATAGTTGCACATATACCACAGGGCCGACATCTAAGCATTTAATTAAATCAGAGTTTTCCACAGAAATTGTAGAATATCTAAGATGGAATCCCAGCTGGGGGATTGTTGGGCAATCATAGCAACAAAACCAAAAGTCAGATATTTTTCTTATTTGTTTTTAACAAGGGCATTTAGGCAAGCAAAGCAGTTCTGGGGGGGGGGTGAGTATATCAACAGCCATCAGTTTTAGGTATTTTAATTTCTGGTCACAAATAGAAGTTCTTTAACATATGAAATAGCAAAACTGCTCTTTCTTTCACAGGAATGTGACACCACCATATTTGGGGGCACAAATCTTGTGACAGAGACTACCAGTGGACATTGTTTGAGGACAGTGGTTATCTAGAGACACAAACACCAATGAGGAAAGTGGAGGTCAGAGAATCTGGGATGGCACTTCTTTATCCTCTTCTCCTCAAAACTACCCTTAGACAGCAGTCAAATTGGGGTGTGCATAATTTACCGACTAAAAATAACAAATTCTTTTGCTATTGGCATGGTTCCCTCCTTGAGGCTTTTTAAACAATTTTCCCCAGAGTAATACATTTTGCTTAGGTGCCTTGAGGGCTCCATGAACAAAGTAGTGGGAATTTACTTTGGAGTTTTAACTAAAATCCTTTTATATCTTAAAGGCTGGTTATATACCTATATGGAATGAATGCCTGTATATGTGAATGTATATATCTACTTTTATGCATGTAAGCCTCACTTTTAGCACAGTTTATCTTGTAACTAAATATATGGTTTTGATAATTGTCCACTTTTTTCATATATATATATATATGGTGGTGGTCGTCGTTGTGGGATTTGCCTCTTGGTCTGGGTGCTATCCCTGAGTGCTTCAGCTCAAGGCTATTGACCTGAGCCACAGCTCCTCTTCCAGTTTTCTAGTGATTAATTAGAGATAAGAGTCTCACGAACTTTAGTGCCTGGGCTGGCTTTGAACTGCAGTCCTCAGATCTCAGCCTCCTGAATAGCAAGTATTACAGGCGTGAGCCACCTCACCCAGCTTATATTGTGTTTATTTTTACAAATAGATGGTTCCGATTCCTTATTCTTCCGTTCATTTTTAACAACAACTAGCAGTTATTTTGTGTCTTTGTCTCTCTCTGGGAAGACACAGGCTCTCTGATTTATAGAAAGCTGTCCCCACAAGAACTAATTGATTCCTGAACGATATAACCATTTGGAGAGACCATGCTGCTTCCTTTCTGAAGACATATGACCCAGACATCTCCTATAAGGTCTGTTTCTTTCAACTCTTATTATTATTATTATTATTATTATTATTATTATTATTATTATTACTACTACTACTACCATTGCTGTGTTGTAACATGAGTTTGGGCAGGGGAAAAATCACACTCAAACCATAGCAATACTGTATTTAGCATCATTATTTAAAATATGCATATTCTTGGTATTATATAAATACAGCCTTCTAGATTACAGCCTTCTAGTGGGAAAACATTATAGTTACATCAGTGGCTCTTAGGATAGCCTATAAAAGTTAGTTCTTTCTTTTTCATTAAAAACAATATATAATTATACATATATATATATATTTAAAACAACCATCTTTGAGAAGGAAATAAAAATGAACACAAATTTTAGAGCATTTAAAGTGTTTTACTTGTGAAGGAAAGAGAAATCAAAAATTAAAACTAAATACTTATCTTTTGGCCCATTCAAATGCCTATTAACATTAACTGAAGCTCATAATATTTCCTTTCATATATACACGAGGTATATATCATATCTAGATAGATAGATGAGAGGTAATGTATATACATGAACACATACACATATACACAATATATATACATATGCACACACATGCATGTATATATGTACACTATGTTCCTTACAGGAACTTAGTCACAAGAGAACTAAGGTCACTGTGTGAGTCAGTAACTTTGCTGGGAATACAAACCTCAGGTGCTGACTCACTGCATTCTAGGTGGTAAGCCTGGGCCCCAGCCTCCAGCTGTCATGCCCTGTCAGCTTGAAGTCAGAAGCTGACTTAAAAAAACACACGTGTCTTCAAGCACATTCCATGGAATTGTATAAATACTGATACATAGCCTTCGGATGCTGCTAGTTTGCTTGACACGACACTATGAGTAAAACAATCAAAGGTTACTAAAGAAGTGGGAAGGAAATGATTTTTTTAAAAGTTATTTAGATTGCACAGGCTGCACCAATCCACATGGGCTCTAATTTATGGATGACATCACATTTTACCAAAATCCAAGTTCTCAGCTCTGCACTCCTAAGAATCCAAAGAACCTCAGCCTCTACTTACTCTGTCATGTGCTCCTAACCTTCTAATTAGTTTTAACTCTAAACAAAGGGAGATACGCAGTTGCTGAAATGACTAGCAACTTGGTAAACCAAGGGCCTTGAAGTCATTCATTCCATTAGTTGCTTAGAGGATTAGTATTAATTGGTAGAGTACTGGATACCATTGGATACCGTTCTGCCTAGTAAATATATTGCTGGTCTCATAACACTTTTCTCCTCTTGTATTGGTTATTGGTGATACTCATATTGTTCAGACTTTTTCTATAAAAATTGAATATCATAAACAAAATACCTAATAGAATGCAACAAGAAGAATCCATTGTCTTGTAAGTTCAACAAATGAAAACTATATATTTTCTTTAGAATCATTCTTGTATTTTGAACATCATAGAGGTTATGCAAATAGATATGAATTAGTGCAACATTTAAAAAGAAGCACAATTTGTCTGAAGGCATGTAAAATGCTTGCCATATACTGAACATGAATTGTAGTTGTTGACGATAAATTATGTTTCTGCTCATTATTAACAAGTCATGACACTGAGGCCCTCAAGGGGTCTTAGGTCTTTCCCCTTTTCTGCCAAACAAAGAACTATGAGTCAGGAAAAGTGGGGGCAGAGGAAAAGTTTATTTGAAAGTGAGGGTAAGGTGCTAGGAAATGTGAGGGTGGAGTCCTGGTTACTAATGGGTTGCTGTAAGTCCAGAACAAAGAAAGACTTCCAGCCTCTGCCATATGAGGTCATGTCTGCTAGCTTCCTCGGCAAGGAAGAAGAGGAGAGTACAGAGTTCCTAGACATGACAGTAGAAAGTGGGACCAGATATCAGTGGCCCACCTGAAGTACTTCTGGGGTTCTTTTATATCCCTTTGGGTGTTTCTCACCTCTTCTGACATCTTGTCAGATTGCTGTCCAGCTCATCACCAAGGGCAGAGAATTTTTGTCGTTGTGAGATTTGCTCTACAGTGGTCAGTAGCATTTTCTCTGTCAGGGCTTCTACCTCTGTCTTCCAAGCACTTCAGGAAATAGAGTCATGGTCTTCCCCAGAAGACACCCCCACTGACGCTCCCTCAATGCAAGAATATGAGTAAGTATGTCTTTTGAAAGTCCTACAGCCATGTACAGCCATGACTGAACTGAACTGGGCTGACACATGTGATGGATTGGATTCTCTGTTAAACCCCACCACAGATACTCAGAATCTGGCAAATTCTTGATCGGACTTTGAGTATCATTTTCAAAGTACACATAGCTCCACTGGAAACCAGGAAATTAGGGAATCAGAGTCCTATGGTTAAAAACATATACATGCTTTTCATGAAGAATTCAGGATTTGAAACTGACATAAAAAGGTCATTTTTTAAAAAATAAATGTTATTGCAAGACTAAGAAGAAAAATACTAATATACTTAAATGAAATAAGTTATACTGAAAAAAGAAAACACCTCACTTAGGGTTCCTTGCAAATAAAATTTCTGTGACTAATGGGTACTGTATAAAAATATGCTATGTGGAAACCCACATACATGAACAGAAGAGAGGCCAGCAGCCCTGACTCACAATTCCCAGCTGTGAATCACTACCTTACTTAAATTTCCATGATTCCCATTTGCAAGGAAATAACGCATGAATTAAAACTGAGGAATGAAGTCCCGAAACTGCAGGAAACAATTCTTTGAAAGGCAGTGTGGCTTAGTGGAAACAGATTTACAGTTAGAAAACCTGTCCAAATCCATAGCACACATATTTTTCCTCTTCAGCAGGACTCATAATGCTTAACCCTTCGAGATGACAATGGTGATAATGAGAACAGTGATGATGATTGGCACTGGGAGTTGAGATTGTGAGAGTTAATTTTATTAAATCAACTTCACTGGGTGATGGGTTTCCCAGATAGTGGATAAAACTTCATTTCTGTGTTTGCCTATAAATCTATTTCAGAAGAGATTAACATTTGATTTGGTTGATTAACCAAGGAACATCACCCTCATCAATTAGTCAATCATCTGACGATTCAACCAAATGGTGGGCCAAAGGTGGAGTTTGTTTTCCTTTGACCTGGGACAACCATCTTCTTTTCTTGAACTTCAGCATTCTTGCTTCTGAGGGCTTCACCACTGGAAGTTCCAGTTCTTAAGACTTTGAACTCAGAGTGAGACTTTCCTGGTTTTCAGGAGCTTGGGTGGGAGTTGGAATTACACCATCCAATTCCCTGAGGGAGAAATCATAAAGCTTCTCACTCTAACAACAACAAGCCAATCCCACACAATAAATTTCTTTCTGCATACTTCTACATATCCTATTGGTTCTATTTCTCTGGAGAATCCTGATTCATATAATGTTGATGCTATTGAACTTTTGTTTCAGGCTTTCATGTGGTAGACTCCAAGTTAGATGATGCTTGTGCCCATACTATCTAATGCAGTGTTAAAATACATCCTTGAATGTAAGAGACACAATGGGTTGAACGGTGGCTTTGCAAATACTCTCTGTCTCTGAAACTATTTATTTTGTCCTTGAGTTTCTTTCTTGGTAAAATAGGCCTGACAGTAATATCTTATTAAATTTATTGATGATAAAGTAAAAAATAAAAGTATGTACCTGCCCTCCAGAGTGTCAGGCTTGGGTTAGGTCCTTTCTTTCTTCCTTGATAAGATAAGACACAGGATCAATTAGCCACTTCTGATTGTGGGAATGTAAGGTTTTTAATGCAACTCTTATATAGATCTCTTAATGTATGGGGAAGATTTCTCCAAAATGCAAAATAAAAAGAGATATGGTAAACTTTATTAGGTAGAAATCTAATAAAGCCTCAAATAGTCAATACTGTATAATGTGACTATATTTGGAAAGAGTCCCATTGATGAATTGATAAGTTTCAAAATGGGTACTTAGCATAAGTCCTAATCCAATATGGAAGACGTCCTCATAAGAAGAGGAAACTGGAACACACAAAGTAGCACACAAAAGGCATATCAATCCATGTGATCAACTGCAAGGAAATGGAACTGTTTAAACCAGGGAGAGACTGATTAAAGTCAATACTGGTATCTTCTTGATCTTGAGCTTTTAGCCTCTAGAACTATGAAAAACACATTTCTGCTGTTTAAGCCACGGCTGTGTGATATTTTATTATAGCAGTACTAGCAAACTAACATATGGAGTTCCTAAACCTTAAGGGTATATGGGATAGAAACTGCTAATAGTACTGGGTGTGAAAATGAAGGAGATAGTCACAAGGAAAAAGCTTTAGGGTTTTACTTCATACTTACCACTAGCAAATGATTTTTTATTTATTTACAGTAACTATTATTATTCACTAGTAAAAGTACTCTGCATTTTTTCATTCCCATCTTTCTTCCTGTCCATCTCACAAATTACGGTTGAATTATGTATTTCATGTTTTTCTGTTGATATTGGGAATTTATAAAATGTAATTTCTTAGTTAATCTCACAACTGGGAGCGGTTATTGAATTTATTACTTTGAGTAGTTTTTCAGATGAATGTCTTAGATTATCAAGATGAACAAACATACTGTCTGCAAATAATAACTTTCCAAGACTTTTGCCTCAGATTTCACATTCCCATTGAAGTGACAAGGGCCAAACACTCAAATGTCTATCAAGGCCCATTAGCGTCAGTGAGTAGAGTTGGGCAAAAGTAATGGCATCTGTAGTAAACTGGGGAATGCATTCCCTGTCTAAAAGCATAAAAATATTGTGAGAAGGCCAAACAGAACAGACCCACAGTCTGTGTTTGGTCCAAAGAATGCCATATTTTGACTACTGGTGCACAGTCATCACACAAATTAACAGTTCTCAAAATGTGGTCTGTTGGCTCCTGGAGCTCTCAACACCCTTTCAAGGTCAGCACAATTCTCCT
Organism: Megascapheus bottae; assembly: GCF_031878675.1. Taxonomy (NCBI): domain Eukaryota; kingdom Metazoa; phylum Chordata; class Mammalia; order Rodentia; family Geomyidae; genus Megascapheus; species Megascapheus bottae. The sequence goes on along the minus strand of NC_143516.1, from coordinate 30,211,911 downwards.
CATAATATAAAGATATGATTTGCCTTTTACACTGTTGACATCTGCACTGGAAAACAACTGGCTCTTCAGTACGAACCAAAGCACTACTTTGAAATGTCATAGCTTCTAGTAGTCATTGTCAGATGTTCATAGGAGACGAGGCCAGCTTCACTGAAGAAAAGGTAGGAGCCACAAAGAACACTTCCATGGGCAGAAAAGAACTGTGGTTGCCTTGACAGAAGCACTTACACAGTAGCTTGGTTTAGCAGAGGAACCGGCTTGTTTTGTGATGAGTTGCCATTTATGCTGAACAACTATGATTATGGAGAGTGAGGGGTTCAGCTGAAATTTTCTGCAAAGAAGAAAAATGAGCATTAAATTTGAGAAAAATAGCACAATATTTGCTGGCATGTTAAAAGTCAGGCTTTTCAATAAAAATTGGAATCTGAGAACATTTCTCTCTAAGACTAAGAACTTGCTAATACTGAAAGTTTCTAATGTGATTAGGAAGGATGCTAATGAATGTTGGTTTGGTTTGGGATATTATTACATGTCAATATTTATGAGATGTGTATTACTTAATGCTTTCATGAAATTAATGTTGCAAAAGTGTACATGGATAAAGGGTTCTTTGTTATATTATGCTAGATGGAAGACTAAATTATCAGATTGTGTGGAAAGTCATAAATACAATTTCAAATCTCACATTGTAACTCATCTTTAAAAAATTATAGGTTGTGCAATTTTTGTGTGGTACAAAGAATATTTTTAATGTTTTAAATACTTTAAATTTAATTCTAAGAAAGCTACATTTAGCTGAGCTCTAGTGGCTCACACTTGTAATTCTAGCTATTCAGGAGGCTGAGAGCTGAGGGTTGTGGCTCAAAGCCATCCAGGACAGAAAAGTCTGTGATATTCTTTTTTTTATATAATATCAAACTTAACCAATATACAAAATATTACTTGACATGGAATCAATATAATGTGACATTGAATTTGACATTGACAATTTCACATGGAATAAATATTATATGAGATAATTCACTATATATGCATATATATATATGTAATAAATAGATTCATCAATCTTCAGTAAATCAGCAAGAAAGCACTAGCCTTAAGCAGGAAAGCTCAGGGACAGCACCCAGGCCCTGAGTTCAAGCATCACAATCAGCTCAAAAGAAAAAAAATTGAAAAGTTGCTTTTCCATCTGTACATCAGGATGAATCTGAATTTGCTTCATTTACTTCAGCCAGAATAGTACATGCAAATACATGCAAAAGCTAGAATGGAGTGAAAATGAACTTTCACAATCAAGTGAAAATGAACTTTCATAATCAGATGAAGTTAGACATTTCAAAATGTTTCTAATATAAAATGTTGAGCAGCACACCCGTGGCTCATGCCACTAGCTATTCTGGAGGCTAATATTTAAACTAGTCAGAGCAGGAAATTCCAAGAAACATTTATCTCCAATCCCACTCAAAAGCTGGAAGTGGAGCTGTGACTCAAGTGGTTAAGTGCTAGCCTTGGGCAAAAAAGCTCAGAAACAGCTTTCAAGCCTTAAGTTCAAGCGTCAGGACTGGCACATGAAAAAAAAATTAAGTGACATTTTTTTCTCATTGAATTTTTCTTTGTAAATACGTTTCATAATATTATTTATGTTAATATCAATTGCATATAGACTTAAAATTCACAAAAGCTCTTGGGGGTCCTCACTATTTTTTTAATGTGAAAAGAATTCTGAGACTCAAGCTTTTAAAAGTGTTACACAAGATTTATAGACCTGTATATTTTTTAAAAAGACTTGCTTTTACAAGCATTTCCTGTTCTTACAGATGGCATTGTACTCGATTAAAAATTTGTTGTAAAAACTAGTGTCACATGAAGCTTAAAGAAAAAATTTAGAGTTGAAAGGTTACTGATTCCTAAAATTGTATTGCAAATTTTAGTCTCTTTAGACATACTGAACAATTTTGAAATTTAACACAGTCCCAATCCTTTGTTCACTTTAACAAAGCTTAATTAATAAACAAATATTGTAAATATTTATTGAATATAATGTGGTATTTTATCAATGTATATATTCAATTCTAGGAAGTTCAACAAAGCAAATTAATGTTTCACCTTCCAGTTTATCATAGTTATGTGACAAGAGCATTAAAAATCCACTTTAGTAATTTTGAAATAAACATTACTATGTAAGGTTAACAGTAAATGCAATAATTCCTTAGAAAATTATTCCTAAGTGAAATATTGTGCTATCACCTAGGCAACATAGAAAGACTTCTTAGATGAATGAAATTAGTATTTGAGGATATGAGAATATTGTAATGGGAATCAACTGGAATGCAATTGTAAACTGTGGATACATTCAGAGAAGACTGGGATGATACATATATGTATATATATGTGTGTATACATATATATATATATATATATTCAAGTAAGGTAACAATCAGGTGAGCTACTAAGAAACAATTCATTGGCTCTGGCAGGAGTTTAATCAGCCCATGAGGGAGATGCTATAACTGGGCAACTGTTCAGTCTAAAGAAATCTTATCTGAATTGTTGCAGTATTAAAAAATGTTAAAGATAAATTTTGCTAAGTAAACCTGTGCAGGTCTATGAGCACAGGGTACATGAAAAATGAGGGTAAATTTCTTACAATGTTGCAGAAAGGATGAGAGATAGTGTTTATCTCTGGCAGGGCTTCTCATCTAAAGTTTCTGGAATCTCATTTGGTCTGGTTCTAACAAGTGTGATTTCATCTTGTTCTCAGTCACATTCACAGTATCCTTTGGTCAATATCTTCTCTTTCCTCATTTCTATCCTTTCCCTTCATTCTTTGACAACTTCATTTTATGGGAACAAATTGGTATATATATACATTTACACATAATTTTATATTTATAACTTTATATTTATATATTATATGGTGTATATATATCTCACAACTCATATAACCTTAAAAATGAAGAAAATTCTGTCAACTATGACAATGTAGATGGAACTGGAGAAAATAATATTAAATGAAATGCTGGCACAGAAATATAAATACTAGGGCCGGGAGTTTGGCCTAGTTGTTAAAGTGCTTGCCTAGCATGCATGAAGACCCAGGTTCGATTCCTCGGTACCACATACATAGAAAAAAGCCGGAAGTGGTGCTGAGGCTCAAGTGGTAGAGCTCTAGCCTTGAGAAAAATCCAAGGACAGTGCTCAGGCCCTGAGCTCAAGCCCAGGACTGGCAAAAAAAAAAAAAATATATATATATATAAATACTCTATGATCTTAAATGTCTAAAATAAACATAATTTTTTTTTGTTTTCCCGAAATCACTTATCTTTTGTATTCTCTGAAATAGCTATTAGAATCCCCTTTTTTGTCTCACTTAGATAACACATATTTCCCATCCTCTCTACGGAGTCCTACAAGACTTACTGATGATGCTATTGTTGACTTGCCACCAGAAAATGGGCACTCCAGATTTCTATTTGTCTCCTAGTGATGAGATCAGGGCTTTCCCTGCTGTGCCTTTCCTGAAACTAGGTAGGCACAGAGCTGAGCATTAATGAACAGCTGTTTGACCGACACTTTGCTGCTGACAAATCAATTCCAATGGTAAATTCAGCACACCTGTAACTTGTAAACTCTTTCCAATAAAATTTCAGGACAAAAACCACCCTTGAGATCACCCTGTTGCAAAAACCTGAACAAAATCCAGTTCATCCTCGTTTGTTGGTTGTTTTTGTTTACATTCACTGTTGCTCATTTGCCTTTGTTAGGAAGAATGATCTTATGTTTGTCTTTTTTTTTATTCCTTTTTTGTTTTTTATTGTAATTAGTAAAAAGGTTACATGATATTTGCCAGATAGAAGGTGCATTAATTCACATACATTGATACCCTTTCACATGTCTTGGTACCCATTTCCCTCCCCCCCCACACCCCCCTCCAGTCTTGGTTTTCCCCCTTCCCTATCAAATATCCAAATACAAAAAAATTCAATATATCAGATAACAAAGTGAGATACTATAATGTTTTTCTTTTCTGGTGTTCCAAACCTGAAACCTAACAAAAGACAAATATATAAGCTAATCTTTTGAAACATTTATATTGCAAAAACTTAACTGTAAAATAATTTTGCAAGATGATTTTGTATTTCAAGAAGAATATCTAATACTTGTTATTGTATTATTCAAGGAAAGAAAGGAATTATCTCTTCTTCTACTTGGACATATAGTGTGTATGTACGTGTGTGTGTGTGTGTGTGTGTGTGTGTAATTCAGAAAGTGTTATTTAAGTGATTTCTTCTGTCAAGAAAGGGGATATTACTGTAACATCTAATATCTTTAGAGGAATTAACCATTTGTGAAGAAAAGCAGATGATAGGATGGTCACCATAAGTGGGTAATTGTGGAGGAAGGAAGAAAGTATACTAGGTTTGTAACATTGAGGGTCTAATTATTTTTCCTTTAATTTTTTTCCAAGATTCATCCTTCTTCCTTTGCATGTGATCATCTTTTCAAACTCCTTGATGACTCATTGACTGACACAAATGTGTTTTCTGGCTTTATTAGCTCCTGTCTGCTGGACACAGCCTGCCCACAGGATATATGCTTACCCAGGTGGAAGGTCAAGATTAACCCATTGGTAGCACTACACTAGCTACCCTGGATTTCTTGAATCTGTAATTTCTGTCTCCATTGCAATGCATGTATGATAGTGCTAAAAATAGACACAAAGCTCAGTGTATGAGAGTCATCAGGCCAGACCTTTGCACCTGATGTAATGCAAATTTCCTATAAGGAGGCATTATTCCTATCACATAGAGAACACTAAGACACAGGCTTTCAGAAGCAGATGTATGTGCTGCAGTTTGGCAATTTTATGCAGTTCTAAGATCAACTAGGAAGCATTTAACTAATTAAATACTTCATTGCAGAAAATCTGGGATGAGAAGAGAAATACTTTCAGTGAAGTTTTATTTATTTACTTTTTGGCTGTACAGGAGTTTGGATTCAGTGGTTCAATTTACTTGGCAGGAGCTTTACTACTTCAGTCAAGTCTCCCGTCCCCATAGTGATTGTTTTAAATGTCAAGCTTCTTGACTGAGGCCACTAATCTAGAAACATTTTTATTTGGCTTCTACAATATAACCATATAACTCATTGTGAATTAGGTACAGATGTATTCCTATCAAATCAAAGTAAATCTCCATCAGTTTTTCTATAATGTTGCTAATAGTTCCAAAATATGTATTGGTAATCACACTTTCAAACTGAGTGCCATTATTTTGCTAAAGAATTTTAATCATTTTTAAACCTTGTAATAATTAGCTTTTCTCATTAAAAGCCTAAGAGACTTTAAATGCATTCTTTTTTTTCATTCCAATTCTTTTATTTTATTTTATTTTTTTAAATGCATTCTAATGCTTACAATCATTTTGATATTTTTTCCACCAAGCTTGTTCTGAGAACGGAAATGGAATAAAATGATTCTATATCTAAATTTGTAGGATTTTTTCAGAGCAAAATTTAGTATAAGAAGTAAATTGGAGATTAAAATTTTCTTTTACATATATGAAAAAATTAGAAAAATATTTTCTTAAAGATTTCAAGATCTATCATATTTTCCATAATTATAAGTGGAATATTTAAGCAATTTATTATAGGTAGGTATTTCTATTTTGTGCTTTCTTGGGTGAGCCAAAAATCCCATTAAGAATAAAATTTTTAGATGTTACCATACTATGTAAAAAAAGCAATATGGAAGAGAGTAGAAAATAAATAATCACAGTGATCTATTCTTCCCTATTAGTCTATATCAGCCTTTCTGAATAAAGACAACTGCTTAACTGAAAGTCTACTCCAGGAGGAAGAAAATGAAAACTTCAGAATACATTTATCCAATATGTTAGCTTTCCATGACTATAACAAATACTTTGAAACCAATTCATTTGCTAAGAGGATGGATTTTTTTTTTTTTTTTTGGCTAACTGCTTTGGTGTTTTTACTCTGATTAGTTGGTCTATTGATCTGTGGTCTGTGTGAGGAAACATAGTGTGGTCACCTCATGTGTAAAACCATTCATCTTCTGGCTAAATTAGGAAAGAAGAGCAGGAGAGGAATGTCTAGAGTTCCAGTGTCCTTTAACAGCACACTTCCAGTGACCCAAGTCCTCACATTTCAACCCCATCTCTTCAAGTTTCCCTCCCTTTCCAGGAGCACCAGGCTGGAGGCCAATCCTTGAACACACAGGCTCAATATTCCAGATCCAAAATACAACAGCCAGCGGGGTAACCCTTGACTATACAGCTCTTGGAGGACACTCAACAGCCATGTCTTGAAAAACAGAGAGAACCTTCCCAGTATTCCGCTACACTGTGGTCTTGAGAAGCTCAGAACATACTAGACCGTGGGCACAGACTAAACCATCTCTGTGTTTCACCTCTGTGTTTTCCTCAATCCTTTGTCAAGGCATCAGGGAGGCCCAGACAGAAAAGGACGAATCATCCATTCCATCCATAGGCAAGTGCTTGCAGCAGAACAGTTATCATTAGTGCCAGGACTTCTAAGACTCAGCCTGGGCATCAACTAACTGAAGCTTGCAGAGAAGCTCCCTGCATTTCTTCACACGCATCATGTAATAAACAGGAAATCTGGACCAGTAGATAACCTCTGGTGAACTTATATCCCAGAGAGTTATTTATGGAAAGCTGTTTACTAGCATGCATATATGTACAATATATATGTGTATAATATATACACACATATATATTGTATATATGTGTGTATATATACACTATATATACATATATACACACATATACACATATATATGTATGCATAATGTTTTATAGATAAAATAAATTTCAATTATTTCCACACATATTATATATCCATTATTTATACATTCAATTTGCCTATAAATTGTTTTTTATTGTGATTAATAGAAGGGTTACATTACATTCACCAGATAGAAGGTGCATAACTTCGCAAACATTGATACCCTTTCTCATGACATGGTCCTCATTTCCCTCCCACCCTCCTCCTGCTTATCTTGATTTCCCCCCTTCCCTATCCAATTTCAAATAACCAGTTAAGCACATATAAAATATATCAGATAACAAGGTGAAATATTGTAACAATATGAGATAACCAAGGGATGGCAAAAGAAATGAGAGATAACAGTATATTAAGGACAACAGTCACTCATTATATGGCTTTTGTTTCCTTATCCTGGAGGTCCTTATATTTAGTGTCATACTATTTGGCCTAAGGTATCTAGGTTTTGTTCTATTGTAAATCTCTGCTAGGAGAGCCCAAGTTTTCTACTGATTATGACAAATGAGGGAAACCATTGAGCCTAAGTTCCTTTGAGTCTGGCTTACTTCACTTAATATGATTTTTTCTAAGTCTTTCCATTTCCTAACAAATTAGGCGATGTTGTTCTTCCTGACAGCAGCATAGAATTCCATTGTGTATAAATACCACATCTTGTTGATCCACTCATCAACTGAGGGGCATCAAGGTTGGTTCCATATCTTTGCTATGGTAAATAGTGCTGCAATGAACATCGTTGTGCTAGTGGATTTAGTATATCCTTGTTTCTGGACGATTGGGTAAATGCCAAGTAGTGGAACTTATGGGTCATAAAGGAGCTCTATGTTTAGTCTTTTGAGGCACTGCCATACTGCTTTCCATAGTGGTTGAACAAGTTGCACTCCACTAACAGTATAGTAGTGATCCTTCCTGGCCACATCCCCTCCAGCAGCTGTTGTTATTAGTTTTGTTGATCATGGCCATTCTAACTGGAGTGAGGTGGAATCTTAGAGTTGTTTTGATTTGCATTTCTTTTATGGCCAGAGATGAGGAGCATTTCTTCATGTGTCTATAGGCCATTTTTATTTCTTCTTCAGAGAAAACTCTCTAAGTCTTTGGCCCATCTTTTAATGGGATGGTTATTACTTTGGAGATTAGTTTTGGATTGATTCAATTTTTTGAGCTGTTGATTATTTTAGATATGAGGCCTTTGTCCATTGTATGGTTTGTGAAGATCTTCTCCCATTCTGTAGGCTTCCTAATTAATTTACTAGCTATGTCCTTTGACATACAGAAGCACTGCAGTTTAATGCAGTCCCACTTATCCAGCTTTTCTCTGATTTGTTATGTTTCTTGGTCCTTATTGAGAAAGTTTGGACCTGTGCCAAGGAGGCCTAGTGTGTCTCCTATTTCTTCTTGTAAAGTTTTCAGTGTGTCAGCTTTTACCTCCAGGTCTTGGATCCATTTGGAGTTAATTGTAGTGCAGGGTAACAAAGAAGGATCCAACTTTAGTTTTCTGCAGGTGGTTAACCAGTTCCGCCAGCATCACATGTTGAAGATGCTGTCTTCTTCCATTCTATTTTTTTGGCTCCCTTATCAAAGATTAGGTGGTCATGAGTCTGTGGTTTAATATCTGGGTCCTCAGTTCTATTCCATTGGTCTTCAGGCCTGTTCTTGTGCCAGTACCAAGCTGTTCTGATAATTATAGCTCTGTAATAGAGTCTAAAGTTTGGTATTGAAATTCCTCCTGGGCTGTTCTTTCTGCTAAGAAGTGTTTTTGCTATACAGGGTCTTTTATTATTCCATATGAAATTTTGGATTGCCTCTTCTATTTCTTTAAAAAATGACATTGGGTTATTGATGGGTATTGTGTTGAATTTGTAGATAGCCCTTGGCAAGACTGTCATTTTCATGATGTTGATTCTTCCAATCCAGGAGCATGGGATTTTTTTTTCCATTTCCTCAGTTCTTCTTTAATTTCCTTTTTCAGGGTTTTAAAGTTTTCATCAAAAAGTTCCTTTACATTCTTAGTTAAGATAATTCCTAGGTACTTTATTTTCTTTAAGGCTATTGCAAAAGGAGTTGCTTTTCTGATTGTTGCCTCATTCCTCTCACTGTTGATATAGAGGAAGGCAGTTGATTTTTGAGGGTTAATTTTATACCCTGCTACCTTTCCAAAGTTTTGAATCAGCTCAAGGAGCTTGGGAGTGGAGTCTATATGATTCTTTAAATACAGAATCATGTCATCTGCAGAGAGGGAAAGTTTTACTTCCTCTTTCCCTATTTGGATCCCCTTTATGCTTGCTTCTTGCCTTATTGCTCTAGCTAGGAATTCTAATACTATGTTAAAGAGGAATGGAGAGAGTGGGCATCCTTGTCTCGTTCCTGATTTTAGAGGGAATGGCTTTAGGTTTTCGCCATACTAGCTAGCATAATACTAGCTGTGGTTTTTCATACACAGCCTTTGTTATACTGAGGAAAGTTCCATGGATTCCTAGTTTCTCCAGAGCTTTTAGCATGAAGGGGTGTTGAATCTTGTCAAATGCCTTTTCTGCATCTATTGAGACCATCATGTGATATAAATTATTTGTATATATGCAAATCATTAAAAAATTAATACGGATAGGAAGAAAACAAATTGTGAAAACTTGAGATGAAATACATGTCCCCCCTAGAAACAGCTAATTCAGTTTGTCTGTTTTCTGTCCCTGTAATCCTTTCTTCATATGCACCAGGAATGTCCAGTATGAGCAAAGTTAACAAAAGCAATTCTCTGCTCGTGCTTATTCTAGTCCATGGTACAGGGAGAAAGGTAGCAGCCATGTGTGAAAGGGTCAGAGGGGTGTGTCCCAGATGTTCCCCTCCCTGGTGAGAACAAGGAAAATTCCCTTGCACCCTGAGAGCTTGAGTCTATTTCTTTGGTTCTTTAAAAAGAGATTTAGTGAATGCTAACTAACAATTTAACTCAGACAACCGAACAAGTTCATTGCACAGAAAATTAAATTGGACTTCTTGAGGGTTCAAGTTCAGCTGCTGCTTCTTCATTTATTTTTTAATAACCTATTTTCTTACCATTTAACCCAAGGCATATTTTCATTGTATTGCTTACTCATTCATTTATGCCTGTGGCATACACAAATCATCAGCTACTGAAGTATGTGGAAGACACACTTACCTCCAATAAACTATTCAGAGAAAGCTGGAAGTGGCTCTGTAGCTCAAAGTGGTAGAGCACTAACTTTGAGTAAAAAAGCTCAAGGAAAGTTCCCAGGCTCTGAGTTCAAGCCACAGGATTGATCAGCTTGCTTGTGTAGCTGCCCTTGTGTCATGCCTCTAGCCAGGCATTTTTTTGCTAATGATTTTGCTAAAGGAGGGTCTTACAAATTTTTCTGCCCTTGCTGACTTCTAGCCATGTTCTGAAAAAGTAGTCTTGCAGAGACATTTCTATTTAGGTTTTATATATTGAATGAAAAGCACCCTTGCATGTTTAAAGATGTGGTGGCAGCACAACTTAGTTTATCTTTACAAAATTTAAGGAAAAAGACAAACCCAGCAAAATTCAGAAACTACTGGAAAATCATAGTCAAGGAAAAAGGTCTTTGAAATGAATATCTCCCATCTGAGATAGAAGATAACTATCTTTCCCAAACAATAGTCACATAGTTCAGTGATCAGAACATTTCAACCAGGCTCAAAAAGGTTTAAAGTAAAACAAAAATAAATTAATTCATTAAAGGCCTTTCACTATCCTCCTATTATGACAAATTTACAATGCAGGCCCATTACTAACCAAGAATTTCACCTAAAGAAAAGTCTAAAGATGGGTCTAAGTGAGTCACATCTATAATTCTAGTATCTCAGAAGGTTGACATCGAGTATTATGGTTCAAAATCAGCCAGGGAAATAAAATTCTAATGAGCCATCAAAACGTCATGCAAGAGGCATAGTTCAAGTGGTGGAGTACCAGCTTAGCAAGTATGAAACCCCACATTGAAACTCTAATACTGTATGTGGGAACAGAGGATCATACATTTCTATAGACAAGGTAAAGGTCAGACTGCATAGACATTTTAGGCAGTCTATTAATGAGAAAGATTACCTTTTCTAATGGTGCTGAACCACCATTCATCATTCACATTTGCAACAAGGAAAGATTCCAGTCAGCTTCCAAAAGCAAAATGTATTAGACTATGATTTCTCTTTGCTGTCAGGTTTCAATGTATCTTACAAAAAGAATAATAGATTATTTCAGGATGAATTCCTCTTTTGCTCTATCCCAATTTCAACATACATGGACTAAAATGTTACCTTATATTTGCATTACGATCCTGATGCCCATGCCTTTCAGCTGACAATGATTTAATATGGTTTTAGTGTGTCTCCCGAAGATTCATATATTGGAAATTCTATCCTCAGTGTGGTGATGCTTGAGAGGTGACAGGATTTTGAAGACACAGAGCCTCCCATTAGGGATGTCTTTCAGTCATTCATTGGTCCTTAAACCACAATGTTTCATAACATGAAAACATTACAAGAAACTCAAATGTACGTCTCTACACATACTGTGTTGCTAGTACATAACCACATTTCCTTGGTCTGTATTGATAAAACAGCAAAACAGTAATAGTGATGGGGATGCTATGGCTCACAGAACCTAACATATTTATCATCTGGAGCTATACAGAATACATTTCTCAACCTCTGCTCCTTGTGACAAGCTGGAATTGCTATTTGTGTTTCAAGGTCAAAATAGAAAAACAGGAGGCAAATAAGGAGGTGCCTCAGTATAGTTCATTAAATGTTAATTTCATACATGAAATGTTTTTCTGGGTATGAGTGATATATTTAAAACTGAAAGTCATTCCTTTAACACTTCTGATTTATATATTTATTTATTTTTGGCCAGTCCTGGGGCTTGAACTCAAGGTCTAGACACTGCCCTTGAGCTTCTCAAGGCCAGTACTCTATCATTTGAGCTGCAGCACCACTTCCAGCTTTGTGTATGCAGTACCAAGGAATTGAACCCAGGGCTTCCTGCATGCTAGGAAAGAACTCTACCACTAGGCCACACTCCCAGGCCTCCTTTTAACTCTTTCGGAAACTAATAATAGTGTAAAAATCTTAAGAAATAGAACTAGTGAATGATATGGTGATATACTACAATAACTTTGCCATGACAAAGTAACACTTGGATTTGGTGACTCAAACCACAAGAACTTATTGTCTCACCAGTCTGGAAATTCTATAGCTTGAATGTTTATGTCCATTGCCTCTGAATCTGTAAACATGTTATCAGGAAAGATGTCCTCGCCAACAGCCTGTCCCTACCGGTAGCCTCATCTTGGACTTCTGATGTCCAGAAACAGCCTTCTAGACTTTGGCATTCTGTAATAATGACCCAAACTAAGACAGAGCCCAAGGTCAAGATGCTGACAGGCTCGGTCATCATTGTTTCTTGCCATTTCCTCATGTGGTCTTTTGCAGGTTGGAATCCTTGGTGCCTCTCTATACCAGTAAGATTGATTTTGGGCCTATTCTAATGGCCTCCTTTTAACTATATCACATCATTGAGGCTACATCTCTAAATACAGTTGCATTCTGGAATCAGAGATTAGGATTGCCATTATGAAATTTATTTATTACTAATAATTATTTTTATTATAATGTAAAAATGGGTTACAGTTATACTTGCCAGATACTAGGTGCATTACTTCTTGCACATTGATACCCCTTCTTATGTTTTTCTCACCATTTTCCTCCCCTCACTCCCTGACAATCCAAATAATGATTTTTTAAAAAAAGAAGTAATATTCATTTTTTAAAGCCTAAATAGGTGTTGATTTCTCTGTCCTCCCAACCTCTTTTCAGGAATCAAGTTCCAGACTTTACAAGATAAGCAAGCAGTATGAGATCTAAAGGCTGAAAAGTCCAGTGTGGCTTCCTAATTCCTCTAACAAATGGTCACAGCAAACTTGTTTCCAGCCTCCCTCCCTCTTTTCCTCCCTTTTTTCTTCCTTCCCTTCCTCCCTTTCTCTCTTCCTTTTCGCCTCCCTCTCTCCCTTCCTTTTTCATTGCAATTAAAATAACAACATTGGTATTATGTCCTTATATTACCTCTTAGTAGAAAATAAATTTTTTATTATTTGGAGAATTTGTTTCTATAATCAAGCCCACATAGATAAGACCTCATAACTGGTGCATTTCTCTCTATACAAATGGGAAAAATAACATTTAGTGTTTCTAGACCAATATTGCTATTAATTTCTATACAATGCTAATTTAACACTGTATATTAATACACTTCCTCAGAGTTGACAGCACATGTAAATTTCCCAAACATTCAAATTATGTACATGTATCATATTTATCTTTATGTAAAATATGAATAATAACAGTATGTTACACATCAATTAGCAGCAACAGCTTCAGGTTCTGTAGTCATCCAAAAAATTCTTACCTTAGATTTTTTTACTGCAATTTCTATACAAATTGTATTATTATACTACTCAACATGTGAATTTGTAAATGTTTCTGCCGAAAAAAAGAAAAAGTCCTAGAAGCTCAATTTTTTTTTGGATAGAAATACTGATAGAAAGTTAAGGGGAAAAGTTTGCCAAGGAAGCCAATACTTCTAATTATCATGAAGGACTTTAATCTCCCCATCTGTCCCTCAAGCTGCCTTTTAAGGAAATGAGATATATTTGGGATAACTTGAGAAATGCTTCTGAATAGAGAGAAAATCAGACATCATGTGTTTTCCATAAAGCACATAGCAATTTAACCTCTATTCCAAGAGGATAAAAATATTTGCAAAAGAAAATACGTAGAAAGTACATCACTTCAATTACTAAAATCAAAGGAATTATTCAACAGAAAGATTATTTTTCCTAAAAAAGGATATTTCAGAGGTGATGACATTTTATCTGAAAGTTCCTAATTTCCAAAAATCATTTAGTGATTGTTCACAACTGAAAAATTACATTGTTATCTGGAGACAGAGGCCAGACTAGTTTATTTATAAAATCTCAGTGCATTTGAGAACGTTTGATGATAATTGCATACATAGACTCATGCAGTAGGAAGCAGGGTGGAAGGAGGTATTTTTCTTATAAAGGCTACCAGAAAGCAATCGTGAAAGCATAGCTATGTTTTTGTTTTTCAGATAAGAGAAGCAGTACTTAGTACCTCCTAACAAGGGTTATGGTGACCCTGATTTTTCAGGAAATTTTTTGTCTGCACAAATATCCTGGCGCCACCTCAGAGTATTAAATCCATTAACAGAGATGGGGCAAGGTGTACTTCCAAAACTAATGTCAACTGGCTGATTTCCTTGTATGAGTGATTTCCTCAAACAATCAAGAAACATTTCAGACTTACCTTATCTGCTGGATTACTGTTGTCACTTTCATTCTGTTCTTCTCTGTAATTCCCATAGAGATGATATAAATTTGGAGAAATAATGAAAATTATGCAATGCTTTAAAACATTAAACATTTACAGTTTTAGTTGGTATTTTTACTCTCTCTTTCAGCTTACTTTGTTTCTATTGTACTTATTTACATTATTCCATTTTCCTGAGAGATTTGAAGTGAATCATTTGAAGAAATAACAAAGAGATTTCATACCCAAAGGAATTGTGGAGATAACCTAACCCAAACAGTAATTACTAGAGTTGAAGAAATGGGGATGAAAACATTGAGAAAATGTTTCAAGGACATAATGTAAGTTGCATTGGCCTGAATTAGACTACATTATCTGCTTGTGCAAATTATAAAGGGCCTACTAAGAGGTTTGTGTTCATAAGTTTTTCATTGTTGTAACAAAACATCTCAGATAATCAACTTTTGGTTTTGATTAGACTGCTCACAGTTTGGGAGGTCTCAGTCTATACACAGCCAGTCTTATTGCTTTTGGACTTGTGGTGAGCAGCAGTGCATTATGGAAAGAGGCTCCTGGTGGAAGGGACTCTTCATCCAATGTCTTAGATGTCTTGAAAACGAAGAGGAAGAGGTGGAGGCCACTATCTGCTTCATGGAGTGTCCCCAGTGACCTGAATTCCTCTCACTATGCCTTGTCTACTTCTCAAAACTTCCACGACTTCCTAATAGCACAAACGCGGGATAAACCAAGCTTTCCACAGATAGGCTGTTAAACACCTTTCAAGTCCAAACTACAGCATAGTCAATAATCCTTTTAAAGAAAATTCACATCAAATCATTTGGGAAGAGTCATAAAGTCTGTTTTTATTCAATGTGCATCCTAATAGAAGTTTGTATTTCTTTCTGTCTACAAGTTTGATCCTTAATAAACATGGATCTTTATAAAAACTAAATAGAAGGAATGAATATTAGCATCATGTCTCAGAAGACCAACTGCTCTTCAGCTGAAACTTGGACAAAGAAGCAGCTTTATGGTGGCAATTGTATTCCAGAGGAGTTCTTCAATTTTATTGGTCCTCAGAAGTGGGTTTTGTTTTTGTTTTTGTTTTTTGTGTGTTTGTTGTCTGTCCTGGGGCTTGCACTCAGGGCCTGAGCACTGTCCTTGGGCTTTCTCAAGGCTAAAGCTCTACCACTTGAGACACAGTACCACTTCTGGCCTTTCTGTGTAAGTAGTACCGAGGAATCAAACCCAGGTTTTTGTGCTTGTTAGACAAGCACTGTTTTTATTTTCTCCCTACTCTCTTTTCCTTTTTTCTTTCTTTTTTATCCCTACTTTCTCTCTTCCTTCTTTTCTTCCTTCACTTTTATTTTCAAGTGACTAGCTGAGGATAGGATGGAAGAAGGTTCTTTGAATATTCCTCTTATTGGTAAATGATAGTTTGAAGAATTTTTGTATATCTTCCACTGGTAACTAGGAATAATTTCTGACTAGGAATAATTCTGCAGAAGGGAAATTGTTTCAATGTCTGATCTTTGACTTAAAAAAAAAAATGAAACCGGGGAAGGGGGAGGGAAATGGGTACCAAGACATGTGAAAGGGTATCAATGTATGTGAATTAATGCACCTTCTATCTGGCAAATATCATGTAACCCTTTTACTAACTACAATAAAATAAAAAAAAATGAAACCGTAAGGAAGTTTTTTAGGGAAGGAATATACTTTAATTAGACTAAAGACAATAATTCGCTAAGTGAAAGGGACCTCAAACTTTGACTATTTGATAAAACAAACCAATAAAACTATGTCTGAAAAACCAGCTTAGTGGTGCTCATTTCTTGACCCACTTTTAGTCAAGCTCCTCATGGAGATCATGAGTTCAAGAACAGCCTAAGCTTCATATTCTAGAATAACATCAGCTACATAGAGAGAATGTCATAAAAAAATGTAAGGAAATAGATGAAAAGAAAGGAAAGAAGGAAAGAAGAAGGAAGGAAGGAAGCAAGGAAGGAAGGAAGGAAGGAAGGAAGACGTGTGTGTGTGTGTGTGTGTGTCTGTTCTGAAAATAGGTTGCCCTATTTTCAGAATTCAGGTTTAGAACTAAAAAGAAAAATCATTTGATTTTGCGAGTATATCCATAAGAGATTATCCATAACCGTTACTGTTTCATGATAAGCATTGATCAAAATTTTTCAAAAAGGTTTTGTTAGGTGTATCAGTCAGTGGTCTTCACATTTTATAGAATGAGAAAAATGTGGGTATAACAGTGTCTATAAAGAGGTTTATTCAGAGGAACTGGCTTATGTTCTTTTGGAGGCTAAGTTCAAAATCTGTAGGAGAGTCCTGCAAATTAGAAACTAATCAGACATAGATAAAGCAGTCCTAACTGTGGGGATTGTCTCTGCCTCTAAAACCTTTCAACTGAAAAGTTAGGCCCACCCATATTTTAGAGATGATTTTCCATGACTTAAAGTCAGATGACTGAAGATGCCAGTCACAGTCTATAAAATACCTTCACAATAGCACCTAATTTAGTGTTTAATTTACTCTAGCTGAGTTGACACATTCAAGGAAATATAAACTTAGAACCAGCCACATGGTTTTCATAATTGTGGAAATTATAAATTCCCCAAATGAGACAGTCTAATAAACAAATGCTTCTAAAACCATACAAGAAAGACAATCACACATTGTTTTGTATAATATTGTAGAACTGATTTTTTTTTCTAAATTGCGAATGAGTTTGAGATATTACTATGATGTAGAAGGCTACATGTCCAACTTTCTGTGTGGGTATGTGTGTGTGTGTGTGTGTGTGTGTGTGTGTGTGTGTGTGTAAGAGAGAGAGAGAGACAGAGACAGAGACAGAGACAGAGACAGAGAGAGGCAAAGACAAAGACAGAGACAAAATCAGCTCCAGGGCTTGAACTCAGGGTCTTGGTGGTGTCCATTAGTGTTTTTGTTTTGTTTTGTTTTTTAATGCTGGTGCTCTATCACTTGAGCCCACATTCATATTCATTGGTGGCTAATTGAAGATCAAAGATTCATGGATTTCCCTGATCTTCATATCTCAGCTGTTTGAGTAGCTTGGACTACAGATGTAAGCCATGAGAATACAGTTTAGATGCTCAAATTTTAGCATTACTCTCCATTAGTTCTGGAAATAAAATGAGCAAGGATATAATTTGACTGAAAAGAAGAAAAAAAAATGTTTGTTCAGTCCTTACAGCACCCCCATTTTTCCCTATTATCTACTGCAGTTTTATTGATAGAAAGCCTTGGTTTGTCCTAATCAAGACCACCTGTTCTGGCAGATGTTCAGGTTCTAAAGATATTATATACTCCATTATTAAAAAAACTCATTTTCCAACAAAAAGAGTAATATAATATAGATATTGGATGCCTAAGACTTCCAATTCCATCCTTTTGTTGTACTTAGGAATCCATTTCCCTGGGGTTCTTTCCTAAGGAAATGACTCTCCTGAAAACCCAGGCAAGCCAGGGTCAAGTCCTTAAAGAAAGCTGCCTTTTGCTTTCTCCCTAGATATGCAAATTGCTTATCTCAGGGCAGGGACATTTTACTCAACCTCTAAACAAATGTGCTTATCTTTACCATTAGTTCCATGAACAACAAAAACATTTCAAATAGTTACTGACCCAATTACATCTTTGGCTACCAGCCCTTGTCATAAGGCCGCCAAAAGATACTAGAAAGAGTTCCTAACTTTTTTTGTGAATATGTTCCAACCACTTGAAATCCAGCTGAGAATTTTGAGCCCTTACTCTCTTAGATTTGAATGTGTCGTCCCTTGCTCAGTAAAATGTTACCATTTCACCAGTTGCCTGGTGGACTGAGTACTTGTAAGGGTGAGACTTCAGCCTCAAGTAAATGAACTGGAAGGACATATTTTTCTTTATTTTTTTTTCCTTTATCTGTTTTTGTCAGTCAGGGGACTTGAACTCTGGGCCTGGGTGTTGTCCCTGACCTCTTCAGGTCTAAACTAACACTCTACCACTTGAGCCACAGCACCACTTCTGGTTTCCTGATGGTTAATTGGTGATAAGAATCTCAGGGACTTTAGTGCCGGAGGTGGGTGGCTTTGAACCACTATTCTCAGATTTAAGCCTCCTGAGTATCGAGGAATACAGGCATGAAAAACCAGTGCCTGGTCCTATTTTTCTTTTTAAAATGTCAATTAATTAAACATAGGGTTTACATTGTTGTAGTCCCTACACGAATATGAATATATTTTTATCTAATTCATCCCTTTTCATCGCCTTTCCTCTACCTACTCTTATATAGGATTTTAGTAGAATTCACTATCATATATATCTATGTTATAGATATATGGGGGTGTGTGCTATGTATGTATGTTCTTTGATCATTTCCAGTTTCATTACTCTGTCCCCCCACTCTCCCTTGATTTTCCCAACAATTTTCCTTTTACAGTCATGTCATATTATTATTGTTATTAGTTTAGAGTTTGGCTTTCTTAATCAACATTAATGATCTCCAGTTTCATCCATTTTCCTGCAGTTAACATAATTTCATTCTTCTCTTTTGCTGAATAATTCTCTGCTCTATGTGGGATGTACGTGTATGTGTTTCACATTTTCTTAATCCATTCATTGGTTTGGGGCACATTTGCATATTCCATAGCTTGCATATTGTGAACATTGCTTCAAGTTTACTTGGAAACTTATTCTGAGATGAAGTTTTGCCTGAAGGTGGTTTATTGATTATTTTTCTTTGCAAACTGCACTTTGAAGAATAGGAGAAATGGGAATATGGTAAATGGTAGTTTTAATAAGCTTCCCCAGTGTTAAAAAGGGCTGTGGAAGTAGAATTACACTTCAGAGATAGTCTAAGAACAGGCAAGAGAATTGGGCCTTGGTATCCCCACTGCACTCCTGCCTCAAATTGTTACAAGCATACCTTGAGGGTCCCAGCTGGGACATCAGGCAAGAACTTCTACATCATTTTAAAGTACTCTCCTTTAAGGAACAATTTTCTGCAGGGTTCAAGGGAATCTGGAGAGATAAAAAAGCTCACGTACATTAAATCTGTTGTTCGTTCACATGCCACTTTTCAAGATCCTACTCTTTCTAATCAGTTGCCTGTAGGACTGGAATGGGAATTCTCTTTCTCTGAAATACTCTTGTATAAAACTTGGAACTAATAAATAGCCTTTTGTGCCATTGGCTATAGGAATGAAAGTCTTCTAAACCTTGCCAGGAGGCTGCTGGCTTTTCAATTCTCTTGAGTTGGTAATTAGTCACCTTCAACACATTATTGTTTACCCCAAATGTCCTTATAGCTTCTGGCAACAACCATACAATACTTATAACTGAGATTTTTTTCCACAGCTTTCCAACCCCTGAGATATTTCCACGATCAGCATATTCCACTTTTTGTCACTGGTAGGAAGTATTATCAATTACACTTTGTGACCTTAAGTCAGGAGCTGACTAAACTTATATCTAGCATTGGGTCAGCATTGTTACTGGATTGATTCAACTCCAAATCTCCGTGAGTGTGTGTGTGTGTGTGTGTGTGTGTGTGTGTGTGTGTGTGTGTGATATCCAGACATCGTCTCCCTTTTTCAGTATCTAATTCCAGAGACTCTACCTGGTTTGTAACTTATCACTTCCCCAAAGTTCCCACCCACTTTGTGTTTTACAATGAAAATTGAACTCTATCTTAAGTTTTGAAGGAGCAAAACTACATGTAAACCTTAGTACGTAGGGAAAGATGTGAAAGCAGGTGCTGCAATTGGAAGGAAATTGTAATAGTCAACTCTTCAGAGGCTGGTGACCAAACATAGTAACAATAGAAATGGAGATCAATGAAGATGAGCCAGTATGTCAGTGGTGGAAGTGACCAACTGATAAGACTGTGCATCAAGGAGAAGCATCAAGAATGTTTCGATTTTAATTTGAGCCCGTAATAAAGGCAGACCCAAAGTTGTGGCATAAGTGGAACTTGTTATGAGTCTATGTGGACGGCTGGGAGTTTGGCCTAGTGGTAGAGTGCCTGCCTAGCATACACGAAGACCCGGGTTCGATTCATTAGTACCACATACATAGAAAAAAGCTGGAAGTGGTGCTGAGGCTCAAGTGGTAGAGCTCTAGCCTTGAGAAAGTCCAAGGACATTGTTCAGGCCCTGAGCTCAAGCCCAGGACTGGCAAAAAAAAAAAAAAGAGTCTATGTGGAAGGATGTGATGGAAAAGATATTATTCTCTACCTGGTGACCATGGAGACAGTAAGGCTCTTTATGAATGTGATGTAGGAATGAAGCTCTGTAGCATGAGAATGAACTGGTCCTAAGAAGATATGGGACAAGGATGATGAACATTCCAAAGAAAAAAGCCTTGACACAAAGACAAGAGTGGACATGAAACATAGAGGAACCCGTTAGAGCTGGAGACAGTAGTTGGAGGAGAATGCATTGAGATATGGTGGGACAAAAAGTGAAAACCATTAAATAGCGACTTGTATCTACACTTACGCCGAATCTAGCAAATTCATTGATTAGATACAAAAATCTGGGTAGGAACTGGAAGGAAACAGCATGATTCAAGGCAGAGAGGGGCTTTCAAAACTCTAATATCTGGCAGAGCTGTTTTTTTAAACCATTTTTTAATATTGAAGTCCACTGAAAAATCTTTTGATTGTGCTTCAAGATTCCATATGACTGAGTAAATAAAAAATCCATTTGTGACTTGTGGTTTTAAATTTAGAATTAATTTTTGGCATGTTTACTAATAAGAATAATTTAGAACACATGTAACCATCAAAATGCTTTTTTCAACATTTTTTGTAAGTCAGTATAATCATGATTATATTACATTTTTTTAATCAGAGCTAAAATGAGTGTTGGAATCAAACCCACATCAAGAATTAAAAAAAATGAAGTCAGGTGCTGGTAACTCTTGCTTGTAATCCTAGCTATTCCGGAGGCTGAGATATGAGTATTATGGTTTGAAGTTATCCTGGATAGGAAAAGTCCATAAACTTTGTGTCTCTAACCAATCACTATAAAAAGCCAGAAGTGGAGTTATGGCTCAAGTGGTAGTGCACTAGCTTTGAATTCAAGCTTTACACACACACACACACACACACACACACACACACACACACACACACACACATGCTGTGCTACTTAGTAGAGTCCACCCTGTTGTAGGATCAGCTAAACTGTTTCTGAGAATTTGACCAAAATGAATTCTAATATTGGGGAAGAATTGGGATTAAAATTCAGATTCATGTTTCTCTGTCCAGTATTTCCTCTGATAAACGCTTTTTCCCTGTGATGAGTCACCACAGAGATTAACAGTCACACAGAGATTAACTGGCTCTTAACCCAGTGAGACTTAGACTGCAGAGAGAAGCTGCAGCACTGAGCTCTGCACATGGTAAGGCATGCAGGGAAGGAAACTGAGGAGGAAGAAGCAAGCCAGCTAGTGCACCAAAGACTTCCAGCCTCGACTTTCCATCCTCATTTCCAGTCTTTGACTTTCTTGGAAAATGCCTTTTTTTCTAAGATGGATGAAAAATAAATTAAACCAGTGGTCTCTCACACATCCACTTTAAACCGGAGAAATGGATCCTTACATTGTCTCTTTCATTTTCATGATTTTATTTTTCAATTTTGAGTTTGGATTTCTTGTTTTATATAACATTTGAATATTAAAGCTGTGCAGAAATGACACCATCCATGCATTTTGTATGGTTTACAGCACATTGTAAAAACATTTGGCAAGGTGGTTTGACTCTTTGCTTTTAAAGAGGTAATTATGAGAAGACAGCAATCAGTAGACAATGCTTTACCATCAATACAACATAAGGGTCTTATCTGAAGTTGAGTATGTGTTCATTAGGGATGTGTTGTTCATATGGGTTGCATAGCTTATATTGAGAAGAAATTATAGCTGACTTGATAAAAAAAAGTAGATGAACACATATGTCATAAACAAACCTTGTAGTTTTCTTGAAACGAGTCTTTACAAAGTTATTCAGTTGAATGACTCTGCTATATCTGTAAGTAGAACTTCAATTTTTTTGATATCAATTTGCCATTTTGACAGTGAAGGGTGTACATGAATCAGCTTTACAGAATTGTAACAAACTACCTGGAGTAAGCTGACTTAAAAGGAGAAAACATTTGTTTGGGCTCATGAGTTCTAGAGATTTTCATTGTCACTTGGCCCCACTGACTGGAGCTGAGGTAAGACAGACAGTACCTTCGGGTGGGGAGTGTGTGATGAAGCCAGAAAAACAAGAGAAAGTGGAGGAGTTGAAATCCCATCGTTCCTTCTAGGGTTACATCTCCAGTGATCATCAGGCCTCCCAATAAACCCCACCTCCTGAAGACTCAATCACCTCAAATACTGCCGCAGACTGGGTGGGTATTATGTCTTGAATACATAAGCTTTAGAAAACATGTCAGACCAACTTCAAAGTATTCCAAGTACTTTGAGACAGTAAAGCAGTTTGAGCCATTTCAACTGTTTAGGCACTTTTATGTCTTAAAATCACTAAGAGAAGAGATTACTCAGGAGATTGAGTTCTAAGACTAAATTTTAATAGCATGTGATTAACATAGGTTGATTCTAACAATTTAAAAAAGGTCTCATAATATTATTGCAAACAGCAAGCAGCTATTTGTATTAACTATCTACTTGATGTGGTTGAGACAAACCCTAGATGAAAGCTAGTAACTTTCAGTTTCTTTATTCTCCTCCCAAAACTTTCCCAAGTGATCTCAGCTACTCCCCTGATCCTCACCTGAACTTCCAAAAGGAGTCTTGAAAAGACCTGTTTGAAAACCTCTTTTCTTTGAAGTATGCAAAATCTTATGTATTGTACAGCTCTGTGATCTCTCTCATGCTGACATGTGACAGAATTTACCAAATTTTAAAAGTAAGTTTTGAACATGAAAAAAAAGAAAAGCATTTAGCTATTAAATCGAATATTTTTCACACACATGGGTATTACTTAAAAAAAAAAAGGGTGTGTGTGTAATACACAGAATTGATTAAAAAAAAGTTGAAGATCTGGAGATGTTCCTCTGATTTAAACAGATTTAATAGGGGTATTTTGCCCTATATGGAAGTATGAATATGTCATTTTTTTTAAACAAAAGGAATAACATTTTTTTCTGAAATTGAATTTCTTGAGGAGAACAAAACTATCAAGGAAAACTCAAATTCAGATCTGCAGTGGTAATAAGGAAGCGAGTAACTCCCTTGGTTTTATTTTCTGCTATGTACAGAATGCTGCGTGCAATATACATGCATTTGTACTTTACCTGCCCTGATTTGGAAAACTGAAATATTTTGCATAAGAATTCTTTTTGCAGTGGTGCTGTGGTTCAAAATGATAGAGTGCTAACCTTTAGCTGAAGAGCTCATGGACGGTGCCCAGGCCCAGAGTTCAAGCCCCACGACCACCACCACCACCAACAGAATTCCTTTTGGTTAAATAACTGTCTCAAATGATACAATCAAAAGAGTAGGATTGAACTCCAACTCAGGGCAGTGATACCCCAGGAAATCCTCTGGAACCTCATTAAGAATGTTATCAAAGTTAAGGAGACCATGTTCTAGGTAAGGCATAAAATGCAAACATTGCATTTGTTGCATAAAGCTTCAACCCAAAACATTGTATAGCCCCTCTGAATTTTGAACTCAGCATGTCTCTGTCTAGTTGAATAAAAACTATTGAATGCACATTTTTTGGGTGAGCTGTCAACAACAAAGCATGAAAACAGATGTGGTTCTGCTATTTTCATTATTTGGAACATAAAAGCAGCTGTTCAGGGCTTGTGTGTGAGGAAATCTCTCAGTAAGGCTTCTACGTTCTGGAGTAGGAAAATCTGGCAGTGGAGATCAGGATTTACATAATGCACATCTTCAAAGGACACCATTGGGACAAATCCTGAAGTCTGTTCAGAACTATTCTCCTTTCTGGAATTGCTGGTATTGCGGGTATTGGATTTCTATGTGGGAATGCAGGCTGTCACAATGACCTTGATTTGCCTAAGACAAAAAAAAAAAGACTATTTTCAGAAATGCCAGAATTTGATACCCTATATCACTTTAAAACGATGGGAGCCTTACCTAAAAGAGAAGAGTGCTGTTTTGATTAGTAGGGTGATAGGTAGAAACTGACAACAGTGCTTTCGTACAGTTCTGCTAATACTATCAGGAGAGAGGGGGCGAATGCGTGTTTTCTAGACATAACACACTCAGAGAGGAAGAAATCCAGCATATTTGGTGAAAGAAAAAAAATAAATCAAAATTATAAAAAACAGTCTTCTTTTATGCACTTGCAGACCTGACAGTAACCAGATGGTAAGTTTGGTGTTGGTTGTTACCGCCTCCCCCCCCCCCCAACAACAAATTGGTGTTTTCTGTGCAGAAGGGTTATTTTGGGACCAGTTAGGAAAATTTGTCACAAAAGTTCCCTTGTCTCAAGTTTTCAGTTCCTTGTGTATGAGTCTGGTGTACATTTGTGTATGTGTGTGTGTGTGTGTGTGTACTTATACACATGGTAATGTGCTGTTCCTGATATTGTGTAGAGCAGAAGTTACCCAAATCAAACTATGAGTATGATGAAATTAGAACTGAAATCTGAATTGAGATTATAATGCTAATGAGAGTAAGACAAAATTATGTTGAAAATAACTAATAAAAAGGAGAAAATGCTATATTAACTGAGGGGTTTTTTTTTTTGTAGGTAATAGGGCTTGAACTGCTGTCCCTGAGCTCTTCAGCTCAAGGCTACCACCCTACTCCTGAGCCATAGCCCCACTTCTCATTTTTTAGTGATTAATTGAGATAAGAGTCACACGGACTTTAGTGCCCAGGCTGGCTTTGAATCGAGATCCTCTGATCTCAGCTTTCTGAGTAGCTAGGATTACAGGTGTGAGCCACCGTGCCCAGCTAACTCAGTTAATTTTCTATATTCACTAATAATATCTTGAAAAAATATTTCATAGGGGAGAACTTGAAATTATAGATCATCAGAAAAAGTCACTAAATTCAGGAATATACTTTCTACTTAAAAATAGATACCTTATGCCTTCTTTATTCAACTTTGAGAAAAGCTAGCACATTATTGCAACCCTCCCCAGAATACTTTTGTGAGAGTTGCAGGTATCTCTAGTAAGAAAAAAAAAACCCTGTAGTGTTTTAGTGTTCATTTTTATAAACTGCTTGTGAGCCAGTATCCTAAAAATCATTTGATTTGCTCTTCTGTGCTTCATAAATTTCAAAAGATGCCATTTATGAAGTAATTTAAGAAGAGATTAGTGAAGAAGAGCAGACTCAGGTATAGTTCCCAAAGAGAGACCTGGCATGAGCTCTGAATCTACTGCCCACACAAGTAATTATACAGTGCTATGATGGGAGAGCACTTCTTTCCCAGGTACATAGGTTTTCTCAAATACAAATTTAAATAATGTTCTCATTCTCTTTCCCTCCTTGTATTTCTTCTCTTGCATATCTGGCTTTAACAAGGTGTTGTTACTGGCTGATGTTGGACCAAACTCAGATAAACTTAGCATGAGAAAATAGTTTCAACATTACAATCAGAAATTACTCTTTAAAAATGCTGATTCAAATACACTGATCAACTGCAAAGGTAGAGTTAATTCGATGTAACAAATTTGTTCAAGTACTATTGTTTTGTTTTTTAAATAAAATATGTTTCTCAAAAATAAGTTTCTAAGTTGTTCCTGCTGAGCCTCCTGGACAGGCTTGTAGACTGAATGAAAGCCAGACTGCACCATCTTGTAAAAGAGGGAGGTGACGCAGGATACCAAGGGAGAGAAAGCAGTGGCTGTATGATTTTCCTTCTCCACAGTCTCCAGTCCCCAGAATGCCAGTGTCTTGCCTACTCTTGGCTTTGAATTCTCAAATACTATGTTTACCTAAAGTTTATACAAACTTTAGGTATGGAAGGAAGAGAAGCTTATTTCAAACCACGCTCACCACAGCTTCTCTACTTTCTACATAAGGACTTTGTCCCCAGAAGAAGGCCTCTCCATCTCCTTTCCTCTCCTTTCTTGAAATGGTGATTCAAAGGCACAACTTCTAGACTCACCTTGGAGGCCAATATTTCTACCATGCTCATCATGTCCTTTCTTAGGCCTGCACATGAAGTATCCACTTATGGGAGGCAGTACTTTCAACTCTCTTTCCTTCAATTCAGCCTTTATTGTAGAGGAATCTCTGCACTCTTAAAAAAATTCAGATCTTGGCCCTGTATTTTCTGTCATTCACTATTTTGAGCTTCTCCACTCTTTCTCCTAAAGACATTTAACAGTAGCTAGTGAATTCTCTTCTATTTCATTCATGCTTCGGTATATTGCCATGTAGCCTCTTTTCCTGCAGCATTCTTTCCTACCATTAGGTTTTTGCGCAACATCTCATACTCTGCTCAGCATCATCAGGGATTTCTTGTTTGAAATTTGGTTGAAGTTTAAAGTTTTGAAATTTCCATTTTATTCAAAATTTAAGTTAACCTTCAAATTAGCTGTTTTACAGGGCATAGTTTATATGAGAGAGAATATTTTGGTTTAAAGTTTTAACTAGAGTGTGTGTGTGTGTGTGTGTGTGTCTGTGTGTCTGTGTGTCTGTGTGTGTGTTCTTCAACAAATTTCTTCACTGGATACTTTTCCTAGTAGAAAAAATAGCATACTCACACCTTCAGTTAACAACTATACCTGGAATTTTTTAAAATCTACATTGAATTATCCTTCCTACCCAGCTCCTTTTCATATGATCCCTGGATTGTGTATTCTCCCTTTGTCTTACTTAACTTGTCTGATTGATGTGCCTCTAGTTTCTGAATATCTATAGACACTATTGTCACTCTCTCATCATCTTTCCTTGATTAATCATGGCAGCTTCTTAGGTTGTCTCCTGGTCTCAGATTTTTCATTTCTCAAATCAGAAGGGACTGTTGTCCAAGTGGAAGACCAAAAATCCATTCAAATCATTAGATGGTCTTACATGAGTAAGGCCAGCATCTGGACTGGAATACATTTTCAGTCCTTCTCCTGAATCCATCAGTTCTTGGGGTTTCTTTCCATGTACCATTTTCTCCTTGTCTTCATTACTTTTTTTCCTTACTGTTTTTTGCAGACTTGTTCCCTAATACCTTTACCTCTCTGTCAAGGTATCTCCTTCACAATGTTCAAATTAGAGTCTTGAGCTTGAATTTCTGCCACATATACTAGCAAGAGTATATGTGGAGTCACTGTAAGGACAGAGGCAGGGATTGCAGAGCTACAACAACTAGACAAAAAAAAATATGGGCACCCACTAACGGTTGTAAGAATAAAGGAATAGATTTTTCTCTCAGAACATTGGAGGAATTGTCATCTTGCTCAAATCTTGAATTGGAATTCTGGCCTCCAAAATCATCGGAGAATAGATATCTGTTGTTCTAAGCCACCAAGGTTTTGGCAATGTTTATAGTCGACAAAGAAAAGTTAATACAGTGGTGAAACTGTGATGGCCTTTTATAGATTGATTTGTTTCTTTCTCTCTTTTTAAAGATCTTGAACCTAGAGACTTGAAGCCTCATAATTAAAATGACAACTACTTTTGTAATTAAATAGAAGCAATGACACATAATGGTACTGGATAATTGGTCTTAGCAGATGATAAGGTTGTGGCTTCCAAGCCTGTATGTTTTTCTAATTAGGTTCTGGAGGGCAGCCAAGTGATAAAGCCAAATTAAGTGCACTGCATTTCCATCCAAGGCAAATATTCTCAACACTCTCTAGGTATTTATTATGAGTATGTATACAAGTTACAATGAAACTAATAAACAAAAAAAAATAATGATTGCTGGTGCCTGTGGTTCACACCTGAAATCCTAGCTACTCAGGAAGCTGAGATCTGAGGCTCATGGTTCAAAGGCAGGCCAGGTCTGTGAGACTCTTATCTCCAATTTTGGCACTGTGGCCAGTGCTCAAGTGTTAGCCTTGAGCTGAAGAGCTCAGGGACAGTGCGCAGGCCAAGTTCAAGCCCCACCATCGACAAAAAAGAAAAAAAAACGATTTTTAAATTTTAAATCATATCCATAACTTAGAGGGTGGCTACTCTCACATGGAATTAATTAGAAATAAAATCACATGAAATGTAGTGAATTGTTGAGGATCATTGTACTGTCTACTGGCTAAGTGCAAACATTATTATTATGGCTCTAAATCAGATAATTCTGTAAACCAAACTGTAAAAGCAAGAGAGTCAACAAACATGTCAGATGTATATCTTTTCATTTTTGTCTTCTAGTTCTTTGGCCTGAGACAATACACACACACACACACACATACACACACACACATAGTCTCTTGCATATACGTATGTATATATATGTATATATATATGAAAGATAAATAGGAGATCTGGTAGCAAAGAAGCTGATATGAAGGTAGATTTGCAGAGATGCAGTAAGAAGACAAAAAATAGCACCCATCAAAGATTACAATAAATAAGGAATAGAATTTTCTCCTATACTTCTGGAGCAAGCATACTTCTACTCAAATCTTGATTTTGAAATTCTGACCTCCTCTAAACTATTAGAGAATATGTATTTCATATATATATTCAAACCCCAGTCCTAGAGTAGTGCTCTGCCACTTGAGCCACAGTACCACTTCTGGCTTTTTCTGTGTAAGTGGTGCTGAAGAATAAAATCCAGGGCTTCATACATCCTAGGCAAGCACTCTATCACTAGGTCACATTCCCGGCCCCATAAATTTATATTTTAAGTCACTAAAGTTATAGCATTTTTTATAATGCTGCCTATACCATATCTAGTATTTTTATATTACATAAGAAATTAATACACTGGCCAAGTTGTACATGCATAATATACATGGATTTCCTTTTTAAGATAAATCAAGTCTTTGCCTCTTTCCTTTCTTTTTCCATTTCCCTTTCCCTTTTCTTTTTTCCCTTTCCTTCCCTTGACTTTTCCTCCTTTTCCTTTTCTTTTGCCTCCCTTCTCTCTTTCTCATTCTTATTCCTCTCTCTCTCTCTCACTCGCTCCCTCTCTCTCTCTCTCTCCCTCTCTCTCATTTACTCCATAACTAGCTCTTTGTTGGCAACTGATTCTGTGTGCTTGCATGCACGCGCACACACACACACACACACACACACACACACACACACACACACACACACACGCAGAGTCCTGCTGACTTTGCCTTTTCAGTTTTAAGCAGACAGAGTGATGTCATGGCAACCTTTTCTTTATGCCTCATTTCCTTCACTTCATGACTTCAATTTTTTTTCTAGCCAATTTTTGTCCAAAAGAAAAGGTTATAGGTAAGTTAATTACATGGAGCACTTTTATCTACTGGCAAACTAGCATTATTCATTGCTGATACATGCAAACAATTATTACTCCACTGGGCCTGGCAGTATGACAAACATTTGATGGATGAGATGAATTACAATGTATTTCATTCTTGTAAGGATTACATAGGTGTTTATTAGGGTCAGATCATGTGTTTCAAGAAAGCAAACCTCTGAGATTTAGAAGTCAGCAAGTTGGTATACTGGCAGACAAGGTCAATTACACTCTGTGCAGTTGTTAAGTCTATGACTACTGGAAGAGGCATACACGAGAGGTGTGGGTAGAATCTTACAAATACTAAATAATATATTTTCCCATCTGTAATATACCATGTTTCACTACACTTATTATGACTTAGCCCTTGAAAATGGTGTAATGATAAGTGCTTCTTCAGGAAGAAGGATGACTGGCATGTGTTAGTGAAAATCTAGGTCACTAGGTAGGTAGCTAGACCCCTTCCTTAAGCCAGTGGCTGAGAGGCGGGAATAAGATTAAGCAAGCATGGGACAGCATAGGAGGGAAAATGATCAGACATGGACTTTCAATGGAGAAAGCATCAGCGAAGGATAGCAAGGAAATAAAGATTGGCCATAAATCCTATCGGTGAATCGAAGAAACACAGCACGACACAAAATATGGAATAGTTCAAAACAGGTAAATTAGTTGATTGGCATAGACAGGCTGAGATAAAAGTGCATGTGTTTAGTTAAAGCTTAGTTTCCTGTGAAGCAATGTTCAGATGGGTTCTTATAGAAATGTTTGGATCATGAGTGTTCTGACCTCAAATCCAATAACAAGTGGATTATTACACGTATGGATTTATATACTTATTATACATCAAAATAATATTCAGGAGTTAAAGCTTGAGGGACTTAGGCAAATTAGATTTTACTCTATATGAATGAGACTCCAGAAGTTTCAAGCTGTGGTGAGAGTCAAAGAGAAAGAAAAAAGTTTTTACACTGAAAAGTAACGTAATAACTGTGTGCAGAAATGATTTTATTGTATTATACGGATGGCTAAAAAGAATATACATGTTCCAAGCAATGTGTTAAAAAGTATATGTCCTTGGGCTCTGCCAAAATATGAGGATGCGTCCTGTTTACCTTTCATGCCCTCACTAGGGAAAAAAAAAATCTAAAGTTAGATAGTTAACAGTACTTTTTAGTTGCTGTGACTCAAAATCCAAAACAATGCTTTCCACTATTGTCACCCTGAGCTAGGAATGAGTCAAAATCTCCAAAACAGTCCAAGTGATGGTGTCACTCAGTATATCCTGACTTTCCCTCTAGTAAATATGCTGCGAGCTTAGCACACAAATGGACCCCTAGCACCTTTCTTGGGTAAGGACAGTAACTATAGTGAAGTAGCTGTGCTTATTTGCATTTTCTGGTTCTCCTGAAGAGGCCGAGATGAGGGTATGTCAGCACTGATAAAAAGCACACAGAAATGCAGAAATGCTCTTTAAAAATGTTTTTTTTTTTTGTTTAGTGTTTTTTTCCTCCCCCTATAAATCAAACTCACACAGGTGACCACAGTACTGGACTTTCTGGGAAAAAGACAGGATTATAATCTTTATATGGAGGAATTCATGGCTAAATTCTCAACTCACCAGAGTTTTCATTATGCATTATGTGTCCAGTGAAAAACTCGTGTGTGTGTGTGTGTGTGTGTGTGTGTGTGTGTGTGTGTGTGTGTGTTTACCCTTGGGCTTGAATTTAGAGCGTAGGTACTGTCTCTAACTAACCCTTATGGCTCAGGAGGCTGAGAGCTTATCTCCAGTTAAACACTCAAAAATCCAGAAGTGGACCGGTGGCTCAAGAGGTAGAGTACTAACTCTAAGCAAGAAAAGCTCAAGGACAGCACAAAAGTTCTCAGTTCAAGTCCCGAGATTAGTATGCACACACACACACACACACACACACACACACACACACACACACACACACACATATATGCTTTACTTGAAAAATGTCAAGGTAAATTTTACTTTTTCCCCAGATGTATTTATCCACTTGCTCCTAATTTGGGACCTTTCTCCCACCTGGTTCATAGACTTATGCTGCAGGACAGAGGTCATTATCACATGGCCCTGTTCTACACAATGCATCAGTGTCATACACACAACTCCAACAACTTCCTGGTCATTTCCCTTTGAAAACCTTGACTGTTTATATGAGACAGAAAGGACTGTGACATTATTAATTGGCAATAATTTATTTTGTTCTACTATACATGTTCAGAATTCAATTTTTTTTTTTTTGCCAGTCCTGGGCTTGAGCTTTTTTTTCTATGTATGTGGTACCAAGGAATCGAACCCCGGTATTTGTGCATGCTAGGGAAGCACTCTACCACTAGGCCAAACTCCCCACCCTCAGAATTCAATTTTTTTTTTTTTTTTTTTTTTGCCAGTCCTGGCTTGAGCTTAGAAAAAGCTGGAAGTGGTGATGAGGCTCAAGTGGTAGAGCTCTAGCCTTGAGAAAAATCCAAGGACAGTGCTCAAGCCCTGAGCTTAAGCCCAGGACTGGCAAAAAAAAAAAAAAAAAAAAAAAGAAATCAAAAATCAAGTTGGCTAAGAGTGGCTCATGCCTGTAATACAAACTATTCAGGAGACAGAGAGCTGAGGATCCAAGTTTGAAGTCATATTGGACAGAAAAGTTCTTGAGACCCTTATTAACCACTCAAAAAAAAAAAAAAAGCCACTAGCCTTGAGCACAAGGAAATTGAGGGGTAACACCCAGTCCCTGGGTTCATGCTCCAGGACCAGAAAATCCCTGCCCCCCCAAAAAAAACTCTAAAAAAATAAAAATATAAAATAGAATAATGAAATAAACTAAGAAAAAAGGAAATCTTTAGGAAACTTCTTTTAAAAGTTACTGCTCTAACTTTGCACCTACAGTTTTTCCATACCCATCTGCGACTGATCATATAGCACTGTATACATTTATTTTACTTAAAGAACGTTTCCTCTACCTCTTCCAAGTTATTTCCTTAAAATATTTTCCACAGAATCAGAAAGAAACAGTTTGGCAGTAAAGAAATGTTACAGCCAGCCCATGATAATGGAGGAATGGGGCTTAAATAATTTACATTTGCTCAGGCTTTACTTTATTGGAAAGGGAGTTCGATGGAGTATTGCTTTAAAAGCAATTGTATTATTTTATTGCCTTTATCTGGTTTTTGTTTGTTTTGTCTTTGAATATAGGCAATAGAAAACCTTTTTAAGACAGGTTAATATGCAGATACTTAAAAAAAAACAACAAAAAAAGTCAAAGTACAAACCTATTAGGTAATAAAAGTTTAAGAAGTAATAACAAGTAAGGAAAAAAGAGTTAAAATTAATTGATAGGATTTCAATCAGTTATAATAGTTGGTTCATGAAGTTTCTTTTTCAAAAAGACAGGGAAATTTGTTTTTTAAAACCAAAGTCAAAAGAGAAAAAAGTTATAGTCAAATTTATGTTCAAATTTAAAACACCCGTTATTTTAACATGCTCTGATGTCAGCTTCACTGTCAAGTTGTTATATATATATATCCATTCTCTATTTACAAGAGTCATTGACCTGTAGCAGAGTCATTAGTAAAGATGGGAGGGGGAAATAAGAATGGGATTAGTCTTTTCCCCCTATTTCCAAACCATGAGACCTGCAAATCCTAAGGAAGAAGGAGATGCAGACCAGGTCATTTGGAATTAGGCATGCAAACTAATAGCCTTCCTAATTGTTCCAAGGGGTCCTGTGATTAGACTCAAAGCCAACACACTTTAGTCCACAAAGTCTCTAATTAGGTTCAGTCTGAATGCCAAGTTCCTGAGCTAGAGCATGTGAAAGGGCTTCTTTTGACTTTTGATCATGTTCATTTAAAATCTGCTGTGGAAACCTACAAATCACCACAAAAGTATGTCTGGAATGTCTCATACCTAGGTTATACTAATATTAGGTACTTGCTCTTCTAGACGTTATGACCAATGGGGTCACAGTGATCTCAAGCAACTGGATCCAAAACAAAAATACTGCTGATGGTATGGATGGAAACAGGACATCCGTCAACATTTGCCAGAAGAGCCAAACTCTTCCACAAGCTTGCTTCTCACCACAATATGTATGTGCAGAGCCCAACACATTGTTATTGGAGAGATAAACTAAACAGATTTCCTGAGTTTGCACCAAACATGTGGTAGGTCTAAGCTTTGGTAAACTCTTTTTATGTCCTACTTTACTGGTTACCCATGGTGAGAAATAAAATGATTGTGTTTTTAAGCTAGCAGGAGTCCCCCTCTCACCCCCTGGGAAATCCAGTTGAATGGCAATGTGCCTGGTTTGTGGAGATCCTCTAATTCTCCCCTGCTTTGAAAAGTTCATTTGTGTCTGGATGTGAAGTTCCCTGCCTTGGATGTGATCACAAAAATGTAGAGAAAGGTTTCCTTTCACTTGAGTACACTTCGTTTTTTCTTTTCAATGCTTACAAAAACAAGATGTGACTGACATCTAGTACTGAATGCATTGCTTTGCCTTTTCTATTAATTTTTTTAGTGATAATCATACAATTCTGAGACATTCTAAAAAAAGGATTCAGATTTTTTTCCCTTTAAGAGGGGCGCATCTTGATGTCATCCATAGGGAGGTTGACACAAGTGACATGACTCAGCTGACAAGCAAGATTGGAATAGGCTATGGCAACTTCTCTGGCCCATACATACAATTATCAGTTTAATCTTGTTTTTCCATTAAGGATGCAGTAATTAATGAGGCAGGAAACAAATCTGAGCCATGAAGGTTGGTAAAGCCTTTAAAAATATGTACTTTTATAAACAGGATAGTATTTGAAACCTCAGATAAATCATACATATATATTAAATACATATAATCAAATATAAATATAAAGGTAAATATCTGTAAAGTAAAACTGAAGGAAGTCGTTAAGGCTGTGTTCATTTTTACACCTGCAAAGTTCAACCACTGCTTAAACTCTTAAGAACACACACACACACACACACACACACACACACACACACACACACACACACAGGATCACAAACCTTATGCTAAAAGCCAGTGACTATGTTACCCTATGAACATCATTTTTATTTCTTATTGAACAGAGAGAGAGCTCTGATATTGCCCTGATTCTACTCTGCCATCTTGTTGAAATCTTGGACACTATTTCTTAACCATAAATCCTATCCTGGTGTTTAAGGACCATTTTTTTTTCGATAGGAGTCCAGCTTGGATCTGTTACTGTGAAATTTTTCAAAGGTGTGATTTCAAATGAGCTGAAGACTCAGCCATGTCAAAGCAAGACTGTCTTGACTCTCCTTAATCCAACAAAAATTTAGTTTGCTTGCCTCCACCCAGACTCTCCATTTTGACTTCTCACAGTACTCCTCTCTTTGAGCTCCCTCTGGAGGTAAGAATCTTCCATTAATAGGTCCTCGACTGCCGCTCTGTCTTCTGAAAGGTGAGATAAATAGCTATAACCAAAGTGGCCCTGGTCTTTGCTTTATTGTACAAAATAATGACTTTCAGTATGATGATTTATATACAGACATGTAATGTACTTTAATCATTTTCATGACCCATTACTTTCTCTTGTTTTACTTCCTCCTTTTCACTGGTCCCATCCTTTGTCTTCCCAAATATTTCCCCTTCTACTTTCATGCTTTTTTTAAAAAAAATTGACATTCCATATATGAGAGAAAATATGCAATATGTGACTTTCTGAGTCTGGCTTATTTCATGTAACATGATGATCTTCATGGAGTGATATTGCTCTTGTGGATGACAGGAAAATAATGAAAAATGAGAATAATATTTATGTGGGGTTCTTCAATAAATAAGTATTTAGGCCATGCTCAATATTTAGAATTGTGTTATTTTAGAAAATACAGAAATCATCAACATTATCCTTCTCTCTTTGGATGAAGTAAAACACATAATTCTTTGATTTTTTTTAACGTTTTGTTGCTGTTGGTCATGGAGCTTGAACTCAGGTCTGGTCACTGTCCCTGAAATTTTTGGCACAAAGCTAGAACTTTTAACTTTTAAGTAATCATATTCTTCAGGATTCTTTTCCAACTCTTCTTTACTCACCTTACAATCCTTAATGTACTCTCATTCCTTCCTCTGTTTTCAATTGCGTCCTGTTTCCCTAAGATTTCCACCTTATAATCACTATTATTATCTTCACATTGGAACCTTCTGATCGCAGCATTCATGCTTTTACTTTTCTGCTGGAATTGTACCTAGAAGTTTCCCAAGTCACTTCAGATCTAATTCATCCAAATGATCTTCAAGGTCATGAAGTATTTCTTGCCAAATGAACATTGCCAGCAGTGAGTGCTGTGAATTTAGATTATTTTGGGCCAAATCCTTAGGGAAAAACTCACAGCTGAAAAAGAAATGAGAAGGACTTTGAACAGGGGGTATGTGAAAGGGTAATACTGAATAAAATCAGTAGCAATCAGTAGCAAGTTGCTACTGATTTTAGCTCAGACATTTTCTGCCTTCTCAGTACTGCTGTTTTTTTTTTAAACTTAGCTTTGACCAACCAATATCCTACTAATACAAATTTTAAAGTGCGTGCACAGTACATATGTGGTGTGTGTGTGTGTGTGTGTGTGTGTGTGTGTGTGTGTGTAGTAAGGAAACCATCAAATGGCGGTGTCTTTTTGTCATTTTAACTGCCTCCCACTTCTGTCTGGATAAATAGGAGATTAGAGATGAAGTCTCCCACACTCAGCTCATTTCTGTAATACACACATTTTCTCAAGCATTTAGATTCTTCTGTCCCTGGTGGGAGTGAAGGGTAGAAAGAGTCTGGGGGAGGGATTTGGAATCCAAGGTGAAAATCACCTCTGAATACCAGGTAT
This sequence comes from Megascapheus bottae, assembly GCF_031878675.1. Lineage (NCBI taxonomy): Eukaryota > Metazoa > Chordata > Mammalia > Rodentia > Geomyidae > Megascapheus > Megascapheus bottae. Next base: position 30,175,486 of record NC_143516.1, on the reverse strand, counting down.
TTTCTCTATAATTCTGCAACCATTGAAGAAGGATCTGCTCCTGCCTTTGTCTTTGCCAAGTAGCTGACTGGTGATTTGTAAGCTCCAAGCATTTGCTTGAGATCTGAAAGCGCTGCTGTTCAATCTCTTCCCGCCTAGCAGTGTAGCAGCAGCACTCAGTTCAACTGGACTGTTTTACAATCCCACCAAGCAAGCTCCTTTGATGCTTTCTTCAAAATAAAATAGATGTTTTCTTTGTATTTTACTCACTGTTGCAATGTAATGGGAACATAGAGAGGCTTTTGTCTTCCTTGAGTGATCACAGTAGATACCTTTCCATAGATAATTAAGAATATGAGTTATTATTATTTTATGAACAACTAGAAATACACGGAAAGTCATTACTATGTGGAACTTTTCAGGAGGAGTAACTATTTTTACTTTGACAGTCACAGTTGTGAATTAAGTTATATTTTGACAGCTTACAAAATAGTCAATGCAGAGATAAAAATTAATTTTAAAAAATCCCAACAGGTTTCATAGAAGAGTTCTAATATCTTGTTTTTTTAATAATGGACAGCTGCAACATTAAAATAACATGTTTTTCATTTTCTATTGCCCTTGATAGAAAACTGCGCAATTTCATGCATATAAATACCTTTAAACCTTTGTCATCTAGCAGTATGAAAGAGATCTTTCATACTTTCATCTAATTAAGTTAATTGAGCAATATTGTTTATCATCATTTGCTTGCCATAAGACTAGCTTCAATCTTAATTGAAATTTTCCTTGACGAGTCTGTTTAATGGAAGGCTATGTGTTTTCCTTTGTGATGGCAAAAGAAAATCACCAAATATTTATTTAGTTCAGATGACTGAATAAAGTTAGCAATAATTTCAAGAAAGAAAGGAAGTTTCCCAATTTTCCTTTGTTTATAAGTGAGTGCTTATATTAGAAAGTAGTATGAAAAAAATCTATCTTGTTTTTAAAGGTAGAACAAGAAAATGTTGAACTTGGCTTAGGTGCTGATGAGTAAATCATTTGGCTTTTGGAAATACATCCCACAGGTACAGTTTCTGTCTATAAAGAACATGTACAGACCAGAAAATCTCTTGACCTATTTCAAAGTTGAGATTCAAATACATTTATAATATGCTGGAAAGCAGATATGGAGGTTCCTCAAAAAATTTGAACATAGACTCACTCTATGATCCAGCAATCTCATTCATGGACACTTACACAAAAGATTACAAATCATGATACAGAACCATATTCATCATAGCCAAAGTATGTAGCTCCACTTTTCCTGTACAAGAGCTTTGTTGGTAGAGAGCTAAAATGGAGGAAGGAAAGGTCTTTTAACAGTCCTGCATGACAGACATATTAACTTCTCAAGTATTTTCACCTTGTTTCTGTCTATGACATGAAGGCTGAAAGAGGCAGGAGTTCAAGAAAATTCCTTTGCCAGAAGATAAAGTGAAAGTCTTCCCCCTTAGAAATAAGCATTTTTCTTTTTTCAAATGAAGACCATTCCGTAGGTCTTTGCCCCTGTCTGCTAGAAACACAAAAAGATTTTCCTGGCTTTTCTCAGAAGAGCCAAGTGGGTTCTGGAGATTGGATTCATAGTAGATCAGGTAGTTCTTATAAGACTGTCCTTAAGAAAGCTTCAAATTTTTATAGCAGCTCCTTCTCAGCCTGTAAGTAACCAATCAAAGTTACCATTTATGTTTCTGACTAGTGTGTATAGTTCCAGCTACACACACACACACACACACACACACACACACACACACACACACACACACACACACAGTCTTTTTAATTTTTATTTTCCTTGTGAGTCTTGCTAGGTTTGGGAGTGCTAGCTCTCCTTATAGTCTATTTTCTGATGAGTCCAGGAAAAGCCATGAACCTTCAGAGTATATATTTTCCTTCTGAAGATATTTGGGATGCCTCTAAAGCTGAAAACTTATCATGGCTCAGGGAAGAAATCTTCTCCTTTTCTTTTCTTTTCATGGCCGTCCAACTCAAGCTTCCTGGTTTGCTTCTCTATCTTTTAATCATCCATCCTGATTCACATCACTATTGCAGTCTCCAAGACTTCCTTCCCTCCAATTTAGACCCTTGTAAAAACTTCACAAGTGGTCACTCATGCTCATAAATTTCCTAAAATTATGGAGTCCATAATCTTAATTTTCAAAGGACTGTGCCAGTTTTCTTTTTTGATATATTTTTATTGTAATTAATAGAAGGGTTACATTATATTTACCAGATACAAGGTGCATTACTTCACAAACATTGTTACCTTTGTTATGTTTTTGTCCCCATTTCCCTCTCCCACCCCCTCCTCTCATGTTGTTTTCCCCCTTCCCTATCCTATTTCAAATAAACAAATAAACAGATATACAATATATCAGATAACAAGATAAGATACTGTAACAATATGAGATAACCAAGGGACAACAAAAGAGATGAGAAATAACATAGTACATGAAGAACAACAATCACACATTATATGGCTCTTGTTTCTATATCTTGGAGTTCCTTTCATTTAGCCTCATCCTATATGGCCTTATGTATCTAGGTTTTGCCCTATTGTAAACCTCTGCTAGGAGAGTCCAAGGTTTATACTAATTATGACAAATGAGGGAAACCATTGAGCCTATGTTCCTTTGAGTGTATTGGTGCCAGTAGGATGAGTAATTTACCCACTTTCACTCTCTCAGAGTATTCTGGTTTAATAAAACTGATGTCTCAGTATGATGTCCCAGCCTTGCCTTGAGTCCATAATCCAGAGATGTAATTGCTTCTCTCTTCTGTATGAAATTGTCGGACACATTCTCCCCCTCCCTGAATTCTTAGTGTAAGAATGTGCCTGCATCTTGTAATTAGTTCACTAAGCAACACATGCCTGCTTGCGTTGATATGCAAACACCCTACCACCTGGCCTCTACCCAGAGCAGGAGCAAACATCCTACTCCCTGATCCCCTACCCCAAGCGGTTCCTATACCCCAACCCCCTCCTGCCTCTCCTGAAGAGGTATATAAACCCCTGTGTGAAAAATAAAATTCGCAGCTTGATCAGGATGCTTGTCTTGCTGCCTTCTTTGTGTCTCCTGTCCCTTTCATTCCTCCCTCTAGGTTCTTGGCCCTAGTTGACGTCCTGCTGGACGGGACATGAAATTACTTATGTTCTCAATGTGCATGGTGGTGTCTCAGTGCCTGATTATATCAGAATATCCAAGCTCTTTCATCTATAACACTGCAGTGACTTATTTTTTAAATCCTTCTCTCTTTAAGTTTCCACCAATTTTCTGAAGCATAATTTGTATTTCTTTTATCTGTAATGAAGTAGAGAATAACTTTGGTATTCTGAAACCTTCTGAATTGAAAAGAAACATAATAACCCAGTGACAAAAGAGCCTTTCACACTGCAAGGGAGGCTTTCCTGTCGACATGGAGAAGATCTACCACTTTGGAATGCTAAATTGTAAACCTGTGAAAGAAAACAAAACACATTTTTTTATGTTCAGAAACACTGAGAACATTGAGTGTGAACATATCCGTTTGACTACATGTATACATGTATGAATCTTTCATTTTAAAACTATAGGTAGAAGCTGTGATTAGATTTTTGAAAGTTTGTTCTTTGGAGTTTTGACTCTGGTTTACTTGACATGAAAACACCAGCACTAATCTCAGAGTCACGATTCTTAAGAAGAATTATAATATGTTCCTACTGGGTGGGCTATAGTAGAATGATATATGTGATAAGCAAAACAATTAGCTAATCAATTTTGTCACATAAGTGTTTTATCTCAGGAAAGACACACTGCAGTGATTCTATCCTTTGTTATTGTTTGTCTAGTGAGGACATTCCAGTCCAAAATTGAAGGCCTATTGAAAACCTTATATTATTGGGTTCAGGTATTAAAGGAATGCTTTTATATCTAAACATACTCAAGTGGTATAAGGAAGGCCCATATACTGCATTGAGAAGAAATGATTGCACACACTCAGATAATACTTGAAAAAATCTGGGTGCTACCTGGAGTATCATGGAGATTGCTGTGGCATTGATTCCTTACTTCACAATGCGGAAAGTTTGTGTAATTGAGAAATTTTCCTCAGGGAAAACATTGACTCATCCCTGAGTCGTTGCAGTGGCAGTTTATGAGCAGAGCATCTTTCTAAGATACTTTTTAAAGATAAGATTCAAAAAGAAATGTACTCAATACCTGACCTATGTAACTGTAACACCTCTCTTCATCATCTTTACACTGAAAAATAAATTGAGGGTCCATTTCAAGCACCTCCTTGCTGGCTCTTTGTCAGTTTATAAACAGTTCTTTCAAAGGAAAAATCTCAGAATAACCTCCTACCCTCACTTCTTATGGTTTCTGCAGCTCTCCAAAATGGGAATTTATTGAGCCTACAATAGACAAATAGTAATTGAGGGAATTAGTCTTTGTTTCTCTCTTCATTTGTTCCATTTAATTAACTGGGCTTCAAATAATTTTCTCCATATGGGCACATCTTGACTAGACTTTGAAAGAATACAACCATTTGTTCTTTCAAGATGAACTGAAGCAGATAAATCATACAGATTCTCAGTTTGAGTAATTCTTTTCAGTGACTCCTGAGTGGGTGCTGAGATGATAGGCTTGAACCACTACACTCAGGTGTACAGTCAGTTTTAAAAGATGTTTAAAATTATTATTATCTTGGAGCTGGGAGTCTGACCTAGTGGGAGTGTTTGCAAGGCATGCACAAAGCACTGGATTCAATTCCTTGGTATCACATACACAGAAAAATCTGGAAGTGATGCTGCAGCTCAGATGGTAGAGAGCTAGCCTTGAAAAAGCCCAATGACAGTGCCCAGGCCCTCAGTTCAAACCCCAGGATTAGCGAAAAATATTATCATCTTGATGCCAGCGGTTCACACCTGTAATCTTAGCTATTCCAGAAGCTAAGATCTGAAGATCATAGTTTGAAGCCAGCACCAGCAGGAAAGTCTGAAAGACTTTAGCTCCAGTTAACCACCCTTGCCAAAAGGTGAGCAATGGCTAATAGGGGAGGACACTATCACTGATCAAACTATCTCAGGGAATGTGCTTTAGCTTTATGTTTAAGCTGCAGGACACACACACACACACACACACACACACACACACACACACACTCTTAGCTAGGTATGCTAAAACCAAAGGTCAGGAGATAACAAACACCGAACCAATAACTTACTGTAAATTCAGAGATATCATGTTATGTCAGAGATATATGGATAAACACCAACACTAGTCAACAGCAGAAAGAAGAGGCTGTGATGTATATCACAGTTCTTATTAGAAAGAAATGCTGACAGTGGAATCAACTGGTTTGAATAATTTTCACAGAGAATAGGTTGCAGGAGCTGTGCAGCTGCTCTGACATCTAAGCCAGGGGTGGTTGATGAGAAGGTTCAGAAGGATCCAACTCTTTCCAAGGGTATTTGTGTAAAGGTTAAGCACTGTTAATACTGGTAAGAATGTTGGTTAGGGATTTTTTCCCTATGACTAACTAACTGCTTCTGGAAGGGAGCTAACAATCAAGCAATCTCTTCTTGGATGCTACAAGGAACATACCACCATCACTCCGAGGAAACTCCAATCTGGCTGCCAGAACCAGTGCAGCACAGCTGTGTTGAAGCTACAACTCCTACTTCAAGAGGCTTTGCCCCAGTCACAGTCATTCTAGGCAGCTTGTTGAAGACCACACTGGAGGCAAGACAAGCTTCCATGAATTCTAGATGACCCTGTTTAGCCTTCAGCTATTCTCATTTACCATGGGAGGGGACCAAACCTCAATGACTCAGAAAATGCCTTTGATTGATACAATGTGCTGCTTGTGACTGGTTTATAAGGGAGCTTTATGATTGGTACATATTTTGGAGGCTTGAGACTGATAGAACCAAAAGTCATGCAAGGAGCTCTGGTCGGTGGACTTACAATCTGAACAAAAATGTGCAAGATCCTTGTCCAGATAGGCAAGCAGGCTGTTTTTCAGTCCAGAGACTTTATCTACTTGTATTCCAGTTATCTAGATAGCTTTTCTACTTATGTATCTACTTGTATACTACTCTCTCATGTTGCAACATTGTTATCCAATGAAAGCTTCTTTCTTTACACATATTTTTAAAATTTTATTGTCTGGATAATATATACAGGGGTTACAATTACATTATCCAGGTAGTAGGTGCATTACTTCTGGCACATTGATATCCCTTCTCATGTTTTTGTTCCCATTTTCCTTCTCCTGCCCCCTCCCAATCATCTTGTATTTCTCCTCCCCTTCTCTATTTCAAATAAACAAATAAATGTATATACAATATACCAAGTAACAAAGTCAGATACTGTAACAACATGATGAAAGCTTCTCTTAAAAGGCCTTTTTATTGTCTCATGGTTTTGATCACAACAAGGTGGATTGAACTGATTGCAATCAGAGCAGAAGAGTTTCTGGGACTTAAAACAACAGCAAGAAGGCAGCAATAGTTTCAAAGAGGCTGGGAGCAGGACCCGTACTGAACAGGACAGTGGAAGATGAGACAGAATGAATGCTGAAGGTGAGAGTTGCAAGCTAAAGTTACTGAACCGAAAATCAAAATCTGAGGGTCCCAACACACTAAGCTAGCAATTGTTAAACTTGCTTCTGTGTGCTAGATTGCTGGAACTCAAACCCCAGAGCCATAAGCCTCATATTTGAGCAGCTAGACTTAGAAATTTTTGGCTATGGAGGCTTGCAACGTTAAACCTTTAGTTTTCATGATCTAGAGTCTATGATTTTGAAAGCTCAATACTTGCTTTGACCTGAGTACCTAGTTTTAAGTATCTGTCTTATAAAACAGGCCATGAGTCTCTAGTTCTTAGGAGCTTGAGCTATAAACCTCTGGGTTTGGAAACCCAGCCTATAAGTTCCTGGGATTCAAGAGCTCAAGATTGCCAACATTTAGAAAACTGTTCCTTGTCTATTTGTGAGTTCTATCTAAATAGTGCCAAAGGACCCAGAGCCAGCCACTTGTGACACCAAAGGTAGATGCACTGGGGCCTGGAGTGTGAGGATCTGACAAGGTTGGTGGTTGACATGTGGATTCCAAAATTGAGTAATATTTTGAAGATATATCGTGAGGGAGAAAGGTTTTTCCTGTAAAGGAGTAATAAATAATTGAATGAGTGAATGAATACAGTTGGACTAACAATGATTAATCATTTTAAAGTAAATGTGACTTGATAAATTATCCTATGACAAATTTGAGCAGTTAGTAAGATGTATAAAGTTATAGCTTATAGTTTAGAATAAAGAATGTTTTATAGTATTGATTTATATATTAACAATCATAAACTGCATCCTACATTTTATAATATTTATCAATATAAATCTGCATATTTCATAAATTTAAGTGGCTAAGCATTTATTATACATGACATTCACCATTCTTGATAAACTTCAAGCTTCTAGATTGTTGAAATATTAGCTCTTTCTGACACATTTGCTCATGTCATCAGTTGTATCTATTTTTCTCCCCTAGATTTCTCTGCCATTGCCTACACATCTCAGGTGTCTTTAATAGCATTTCCAAAGGTGATTAGAATATGGAGGATTCAATATAATCAATAGATTTTATACCTTGAGTGACTTGTCACAGCCAGTGGTGAAAAGTAGTAGGAGAGGACTAGTTGGAAAACAGGTTATTGGGAGAGTGTTCTCTCGGGCAGTATCTTGTCCTACCCCTACCTGTATTCCTTTTGTGTTTCTACTTTTTGGCAACCATCAGGTGAAGAAGGTCTGCCTGTCAAAGGCTCCCAGCAGAATGGGAGGTGGCAGTAGACCTTGGCCTCATTCACATGCAGATTTTTCTTTTTTTTGCCAGTTCTGGAGCTTGAACTCAGGGTCTAATCTAAGAACTGTTCTTGGGCTTTTTTCAAGACTAGAGCTCTACCACTTGAGCCATAGCACCATTTCCAGCTTTCTTTTTTATGTATGTGGTACTGAGGAATTGAACCCAGGTCTTCTTGCATGCTAGGCAAGCATTCTACCACTAGGCCAAACTCTGGGCCCCCACATGCAGATTTTTCAGACATATTTAAAAAGATGGGTTGAGAAGCTAGGTAATATGTGGCACAGTGGGGTCTTTGTTAGCAGCCCCTGAAATCATGACACATGGAGCTCTGAGGGAGAAAACAAAACTGTAGTAGCTACCCAAGGATGTTGGAGATGACAGAAATGTGGACTGTCTACTAAAGAAGGCCTCAGACAGTGATTAGAGCTAGTCCAAAAGAAGCCATAAGGGCTACAAGTGGTAAGGCAATAGATTTAGGGATGCTTTATCAAACACTTTAGAGGTCATGTCACAAGCTCTGTGTGCCCCAGGTGCCAGACAAATATTGGTTTGATTTGCATTCTTCTTGCAGCTGAGGATGTTGAAAACTTCTTCATGTACTTACTAGTCACCTATTTTCTTCCTCTGAGAGCTATCCACCTGTTTGCCCACTTATTAATTGAATTGTTTGTTGTTTGGTATATAACCTTTTGAGCTACTTGTAGTCTGAAATTAATCTTTTGTTCTATAAATAGCTTGCAAAGATTTTCTCCCAATTTTGGTCTTACTTCCTAAGAAATGGTAGTCTATAAAGAAAGTTACTGCCCATGTTTTTATCTTTTGAATATCTTCTTTATGTTTTCCTGTGGTAGTTTTAAAGTTTCAGGTAGTACATTAAGATCTTTGAGTCATTCTGAGTTGATTTTTATACAGCACAAAAGTAGGAATGTTGTGTCAGTCTTCTACAAGTAGACATCCAGGTTTGCTCATCCCATTTACTGACAAAAGTGCCCTTCTTCTATGTATGTTTTTTTATGTATGCTTTGTATGACAGATATTTTGGTCATAGCTATACTGAAATAACAACCACATCCCCTTACTTCCTACAGCCATTGTGTGGTGTGTGTGTGTGTGTGTGTGTGTGTGTGTGTGTGTGTGTGTGTGTGAATTCTGGGGTTTAAACTCAGAGCTTGGGCTTTTTGCACAAAATAGCACTCTACCACTTGAGCCATAGCTCCAATTCTAGCATTTTTTTCTTTTTCTTCTTTCTTTCTTTCCTTCTTTCTTTCTTTCTTTCTTTCCTTCCTTCCTTCCTTCCTTCCTTCCTTCCTTCCTTCCTTCCTTCCTTCCTTCCTTCTTCCTTTCCTTCTTGTAGTTTATTGTAGATAGGAGTCTCACCAGCTTTCCTGCCCAGGCTGGCTTTGAACTACACCTCTCGAAAGAGTTAAGATTTATAGGCATGAGCCACTGCTGCGTGGCTTTGCAATTGTATTCTTTAAAAAATATGCACACATATCAAGATCACCAGGAAGAGTCTCTTGCAAGATACACATTCCTGGATAAGCCCTCATCCAACTTTACATATATAAAACAAATTTTACCTAGTAAAGTGGCATTTCTCAAAGTATATAAAAATCACTTGGGGGAAATATTTACTTAAAGAAAATAGTACTTACTTCTTTGTGATCTGCTTCCCTTTCTTTTTTAAAACTAAGGAAACTGAGTGTAAGCACTGTTCTATTTCAGAATGACATTGGTCACAATAATTCAACATTATGTGACAGTATGATTCATTTTGGCCATGGGACTTTTATGGTATTCTCTAAGTCAAACTTGTTCAGAATATTACTTGATAACGATGCTCCTAAATCTGAAGTTTTACCTTACATCTTCTTTTCCCACACATATAATGTCAAATACATTTGCTTGTGTTGCAGCTACTCTGGAATTTTAGTTAGAATGTTCTCTTTCCACAAAGGAACCCATTTCACAACATTTTGCATCATCAATCAACCACAAGCATTTTGTCTTAACCTGTATTTTACTATGCTTTTAAACTGGTATCCTAATATTTGTACTTGCTGAATGGTCTCTGCTGATGCAGAAGCCAAATCCTTTGAAATTATGAATTTCCTTCATAGTAGCGGGCCTTCTATATACTGACCAGTATCTCTCACTTTTGTTACTGGCTGGGCCTTCTATTTGCTAAGCTACAACCTAGCCCTAGGAGATGAACTTATTCCTGAATCCTTCACCATTATCTAAAATTATGTCTGGCCCTAAGTAACTAGCTAAGTAACTCACATGAGGCAAGATAATATATTAAGCATCCAAACCTCATTTATTCTCTTCCCACACACATTATGTCAAATGCAGTGGCTTGTTTTGTATAGTTAGGTTCAGGGCATTACTCTTCTTTTCCATTCATGGGAGACAGACCTCTTTCAATGTATAATTAATCTTTCCACTGCAGGTCTGAATTTTCCCTATGCAGTGGTTTTTAGAATATTCACATGTGATTATTAGATAAATGTTCACCTCTCACAGTAGAATGTAATTTCTAGGGTACCAATTATTTTGATCTATTTCTAATTCCATTGAATCTCTATGATTTCACAGGTAGTTTAGCACATACTAAGTGCTCAATAAATATCTGTTAACTAAACAAATGAAAATGCTAACACCCTCCAAAGTATGTGACTGTGTAGTGTAAAATCCTTTAGAATCTATTATTATGGTACTCTGGCTCTCAAAATAATTTGAATGATGAATGAAGATGTTCTTGAGGAAAATATATAATTTAACATCATGTTTGAATTCATGGGCTTCCGTAGATAAGTGTTCATTGTCAGAGAAAAGTATTCTTCATACAGTTGAATGAATTGAGACGTATCCTTGGATAAAAGTGGAGACTAGTTCTCATTATTTACAATTCCTAAGTTCATTTTGATAGCTAAAACCTACATTCGTTTTTTGATATTTGTTTAGACAATTTTTCCTTCTCATTTTGGCAACAAAAGGGAATCAGGTTGTTCAAAAAAACTCAATGCACTTCCCAGACATTGCATAAGCCAGAAGAAGGCTCTTTCTGGGTTCATTTTTGGGTTGGTCCACATCTCCCTACTTTGTTGTAGAATTTAGTTGGAATTTTCTGCTTCTGCAAAGCAAGTCAAAACCCAATTGTTCTAAGAACTCTTAAGGTTGGGACTATTTCTCTGTTCATGTGGCAGAAATGCTTCCCTCTGCCCACAAAGAAATGTCAAATAAGACTAGAGGGATAGACAAGAGTAATTCCATTTTTATTTGTTTTATGCCAGTTCTTCAAAGGATGAATTTATAATGTCAGCCCTAAACACAAACTACATATGTAATAACAAATTTTCTAGTAGCCCTCTAAAATGTAAGAAAAGTGATGTCAACAAGGTATTTTATTTACCTCACATAATAAAAGTAGATCGTTTCAAAATGTAATTAATAAGAAAAGTTATTGCAATATTGTGTATTCTTTTTCTGCACCAAGTCTCGGATATCTGTAAGTGTTAAGTGTACAATTTTTGAGTACAAAGTTGACACATTTTAAGAGTTGAGTAGCCGTAATGTGGGTGATATACAATTACATTGGACAATGTAATTCTAGAATATTCTTTTCTGATTTTTTTTCCATTAAATCCAAATAGATGCTCCACATTTGCTTCTGTTTTAGCCACTGGTATTTTATTAAAGAACCAACTGTGAAACATTGAAAATATTTTAATACACTTAATAATTACGGGCTATTCCAAAGCTTCATTTGTCTCCAGGGCCCTCCTACAGCTTTGTTGGGGAGTGTGGACTCAGGTCTTGATCTTGTTGCATCTATCATTATGCTATCCTGTCCAGTGAAGTGTGGCCAGAGCATGAGGAGAACTCTTCTTTGTGTTCAGCACAGCTCAAACTGACCCAGATCTCATTTCCACAGCCCTTTAAAGATGTGCTCAAGTTTATTTCTGGCTTTGTTGTTGTTTCCTTACTCAGGATGACTCTAAATATCCTTCCAGGCAAAGCACCCATAAATATTAGCATACATTATAATGTTTTTAAATAAGATTTTAATAAACAAATCTAACAAATTTGTAAAGAACTGATGAACCAATCCATGTTATTTTGATGACTATGTACATCATCTTGCTTTTCATGTGCAATAAATCATGCATATTATAGCCTGCAGACTGACACGAACATTGGGTAATTTTCTTGATTTTTCAAACTATGCTCCGTAGATCAAATCTGCTGCAAAGCCTTGTACCAGGGAACTGGATAAAGGGTGGTAAGTATGAAAGCTCTTGCCTGCCCTTTTCCATCCTAACTTAACTCCCATCTTCAATTGTTTGCCTTTCCATTCCTTTGGGCAATATCTGGTAGAGATAAATGGTTTGGGTGCCATTTTTTTTTTTGTAAGAAAACCAGCAACCTAGAGGAATTGTCTCTGTTTTGAATCAATCTGGATCTTTTGTGTGTGTGATTTTCACATTGAATTTTCATCCTACCATCTGTGCTGAGCTGTACATTTTTTTTTCCCTTAGAGATTTACCAAGACTAAGGGCTTTCCTTGTGCAATTTCTCAAAGAAAAGCCTTTCAGTACCACATCTTCAATCTCATTTTTATTGTTTTCTGTTTATTAAAATAATATACTCATATTATAGGAAAATTAAAATATAACTAAACAGAAGAAAGAAGAAATTAAAAATCATCAACATGGAGGAATGGTGTTAATAATATGATTTATTTCTTTGTGCACTTTAGTATATATATTGTAAACCAAATTGGAATCACATTTTATGTGGTTTTCATCATTATGATTTTTATCTTGATCTCATTAAAGTTTAATTGGTCTTAGTTTTAGCATTCTTAATTCTGTGTATCAGAGAGAGAGAAAGGAAGACAGACAGAGAGAGACAGAGAGAAGAGAAGGAGAAAGGAAAAAGGAGAAAGAAGAGTAGGAGAGAGACAGGGAAAGAGAAGAAGAGAGAAATTTTGAAAATATATACTGGTATACATACATAAATATATATATATTTTTTGAAAATGAATACTAAATAGCTTCTGTCAAATTAACAGAAGGAAAAGTATACATTTCATCAAGCTTTAGAAGAAATTGTGTCAGTCTTAACTAAAAGAGACAACGAAAAGATAAAATTAAGAGATACAAGAATTTATAAGTCAGTTTAAGCAAGAAGTAGAAAAGATTATTCAGTGAAAATAAGGACTATGGGGCCAGGAGTTTGGCCTATGGTAGAGGGCTTGCTTAGCATGCACAATTCAATTCCTCAGTACCACATACATAGAAAAGCCAGCAGTAGTGCTGGCTCTGCCACTTGAATCATAGTTTCATTTCCTGCTTTTTCTGAGTATTTGGTACCAGGGAATCGAACCCAGGGCTTTGTGCATACTAGGTGAGCACTTTACCACTAGGCTATGCTCCCAGTCTGAGGATTCCTTATTTTTATGCATTTGGTGAGAATGCAGAAGAATATGGTGGCTCAGAGCCGATCAATTCATTGTAGTCAGAGACAAGAGAAACAGAGAGGAGAGGCTGGAACAAGATATAACCCTAAAGGTAAGCCCCTGGTGATCTCCCTCAAACTAAACCCTGTCCCTAAAAGGTTTTTATCACCTCTCGATAAGGTCAGCAATTCATGACTCGAATAATGGACTGATCCACTGATGTCAGACCTTTCAAACACTGGATCTGCTCCTGCCTGCTTTTAAAACATGAGGCTTTGCTTGGAGTGTATGCCATAACAAGGTTGAATGTATTATACGTGTAAGAAGAATACAAATAATTATGGTGTTTTAATCTGATCACATGAAGTGTCTATGGATTTATGATTTTCTTATTGCCAGCCAAATGTAGCAAAACAGAGTCTGCATAATTCTCAATGAATTAATTAATGAATTTATTAACTAATGAATCTTCCATCTTGTTTGCCAAAAATTTTCCTCTTTTCTCCTTTCCATTGCCATGCCACAGTGTGAAGGTCTTGACTTTCCAGAGGCTGTCAGGTTCTAAGGGGGTCAATATGCCATTTCTTTGGCTAAGAACCTCAAGTGAGGTTACAGACAATAGAAAATATATCAGCTATCTTAAGAGCCTTTCAGATGATTTGTATTCAACTATGGGGATATTTACAAATTCTAAGTGCTCCAAGCAAAATAATATGGCCATAACTACTGTGACCTGTCTGAATTATTGACCTATAGCTTCCATGAGAAAAATAAGAACTTAAAAAGATTATTACGTGTCATTAAAATTTTTGATGTAGTTGTGATATAGCAATAGAAATAGAATATCTTTCACAGTCAACGTGGCTAATTACAAACGTGATTGCAATGTCTATGGAAAAGTCTTGTCAATTTCAAATTCCACATTTCTTATGCTTTCTTTTTTTAAATATTTTTTATTGTATTTAATAAAAGGGTTACATGATATTTGCCAGATAGAAGGTGCATTATTTTGACTATAGTCAAGCAAGGTACCTCATGACCATAATCTCACCTAATCAAGAACCAGTAACCAGAAACATCCGAGTTGAAGGCCAGCCCAAGTAAGAAGTTAATTAGTAAGCTGGGCTTGGTATGCCCTTGGTGATCCAACTAAGCAAAGTGTGCTATGTAGGAATATCTATGTCTAAAGCTCTTCTCAGGCAAAAAAATGGGGACAATACTTTCAAAGCAACTAAAGTAAGAGTTCTGGGATTCGTGGATGAAGTGGTATAATACCTGCCTATGAAGTATAAGTTCTAAACTCAGACTCCAGTATAGCCAAAAAGAATCTTTATCTATATCTATATCTCTATCTATAATCTTACCCCTAGTTCTATACAACTCTCTTCTATATAACTCTGATATTTTCTTATTGTTCTTAAGATGAAACTAATGTTAACTCTTCCGCCTACCTCTGCAGTCTCTTACAGTTTCATATCCTAGCCCTGCAAATGCATTCATCTGTCCTACCTGGCTTCCATAGTTCTATTTTTAAATTTTTCTTTGATAAGTATATTCCTTTTATTCTTTCCGCATTTCAAATATTAGATTATTGCTTTAATCTTCTTGGTTCTTCAAGCGTCTTATGTATTCCCTTCTTTTGTTTACCAGAATAAGTTGCTTATTCTTGCCAGAAAAACCAGGACCTGGGACAAGGACAATTACAAAGCATGGAGGGAACTTGGGTTCGGGGCTCTACCAGGAAAGGAGTTAAGGACTTTGGCATATAGAGTAAATGTCTACCAAGTCAGATCTTGCCCAGTGTGGGACTAGTTAAGGAGGAAGAAGACCCTGATCAGCAACTGATTATCAGGAATAAGGCCTACCCTGTTTGTATTCCTCTAACCACAGTGATTGTGCTTTGCATAAGGCTGTCTTCTAAGACTCAAGGACATAGCTGAGCAAAGTATCTCTACATCTCAGATCTCTCCCAGGACAGAGTAATACATAAGCAAACCCTAATCCTTCTAACTTTGAAGCAGAGAGAGATCTAAAGCTCAATAACCCTCTCCCCTCTATTTATAATGAAATATATCAGTGAGTAATTTGGAAGCGTCAAAGCAAACAGAAAAGAGTCAAAACAATAAGGGTGGAAGGCTGGGACACCATGAACCACTTAAGTTCACCAACGTATTTCTTACTTACACTACCTTTCTCAAACCTTCAAGTGAGGTCAGAGCTCTGCTATCATAATATCAAGTGTCTCCTCGGAAGTCACCAACACATTTTAATTATGCATATCTTCCATAGTTCTTAACTGGCTAACTGCTTTGTTTATTCAGTATCAACTTTTGATAGTATATTATTTTTCCTAGTATTCAATGAACTGCTGTGAAAATCTAATATAGATATTGTATTCTAACTCACTGTAATAGTTCATTTATTCTATTTTCATTTTAAAATTTACCTATTTTGGGTAAAAGGTTAAGAGAAAAGTGTTAACTCTTCCATTAACTGTGTGTGTGTGTGTGTGTGTGTGTGTGTGTGTGTGTGTTAACTTTTTCCCCTACTTAACTGTAGGGAAAAATTAAATTTTAACAAGTTTATTTTATTTTATAAAATGTTTTAACTTTTAAAATTAAAATATTGGCTTATAATTTGCTGCTGTGAACTGAAGTTGATCACAAGTGTAACTCTGTTATAGATTATATATTTTTAACCAAAAACGTTTCTTGACAGATAAATGCTTTCTCTTTTTCAAATAATCTTTCCATCTCTGAAGTGTCAAGGTAATGTGCATTTCCTAGCTGACTTTACTGTCTTACCTCTTCCTGTCTTGTTCTGTTTCAGGATAACAAGACCTAATTCTCACTGACATTAAATTCATTTCTCCAGCTGGAGCCTCTGGAGTGCTGGAATTCATCACTACATCCAGCTAATTTCCTCGGTTTTAAATATCTCTTGGTTACCATAATCAAAATAAGAAAACAACATTGGTACATTATTGCTAATTAAAGCTCACATTATATTCATATTTCATGAGCTTTTTAGCAATACCACTTTTCCACTCTAAATTCCAGTTAGGGTACCATATTATACTTCATTGTGTCTCCTTAGTTTCTCAGTCATCCTCTGGTTCGTATGATCTTGATAGTTTTACAGAGCACTGGGAAGTATTTTGTAGACTGTCCTCAGTTTGTATTTGTCTGGAAGTTAGATTGGAGGCATGACTTATTACTGGTGGTGTTAATCTTTATCACCAAAGAACCATTGGCCAGTTTTGATTTTCTGTTGTCAGTATGTATAGAGGGATTAACAGTTACATTCATCAGGTAGTAAGTGCATTACTTCTCACATATTGATACCCCCTCTTATGTTTTTGTCCCCATTTCCCTCCCCTCCACACCCTCCAACCATCTTTTTCCCCCCTTCCCTTCCTTATTTCAAATAAACAAATAAACACATATACAATAGAGCAGGTAACAATTCCGATACAGTAACAATATGAGATTAACCGTAAGTCCATTTGGCCAGTTTTTCTAGTCTGGAGTTTGTTCTTCCTTATCTGCTTCTTTCATAGTCTGTCGTTTGAAAGAAATCATTAAAAAGCAGCCCATAATTATGATTGGGAGAGATTAACCACCACCTCCTTGAAAGGAAATGTATTTTTCACATACACACTTGTATTTTGAGATTTCTTTAATTTTTACTTGACTGTCTAGCCTCTCCACATTTTTGTTGACTCATATTATTTTATTTTTAGTACTCTGCTTCTATAGATGGATTTTTAAAGTGTCCCTATTTATCTTTTATCAATGGATTTCTTTTTTCTTTCTTTTTAAATTTTTTTATTGTAATTAATAGAAGGGTTACATTATATTTCCCAGATAGAAGGTACATTTCTTTTTTTTATTGTAATTAATAAAAGGGTTACATGATATTTGCCAGATAGAAGGTGCATTAATTCACATACATTGATACCCTTTCACATGTCTTGACCCATTACCCTCCCCTCCGCCCCCCCCCCCCGTCTTGGTTTTCCCCCCTTCCCTATCAAATTTCAAATAACCAAATACAAATAAATTCAATATATCAGATAACAAAGTGAGATACAATATGAGATATCCAAGGGAGAAGGTACATTTCTTAACAATCATTGCTACCCCTTCTCATGTTTTTGTCCCCATTTCCCTTCCCCACCCCCTCCCAACTTCTTTTCTCCCATTCCGTATCCTATTTCAAATAAACATATGTACAATAGATCAAAGGATTTCTAAAGACACTTCAACTAATTTCTAAGGGATGCTGCTTGCTTCTAAGTTATTCATCAGAAACACAGACCCTGACATAGCTCATCAGCTCTGGGAGTGGCAGCAAGTTGGTTTGTGTATTAGTGGAACATGCCAGTTGTCTTTTGCTTGACAGTTAAATTCTCTGTGTGCCAAAGGCCTATTTCACATATCACTGAAGTGGAAAGAAGTACTTTTTAAACCTCTTCTGGCAGAGAGAGTCATTCCTAAGCTAAGAAGGTGACCTGAAAAAGAAATCTCTTATTTTATAATACCATAGTCTTTTGGGTTCAAATTTTAATAACCGCCATTTGTGAACTTGTTGTTATTCTGAGTGCTTTATATGGAACATCTCATTTTATCTTCCCAGCTTTCCTAGAGATAAGCTTTGCTTCCATTTTACATAAGACAAAATCAAAGTTCAGTGAAACATTATCTGGTCACTTAGGAAATGGCAGACAGAAAAATTCACTTTGCTTCTAAACTGTCCTCAGTTTCCCCAAAAGAAAGCCAGTCCCTGAAAGTATGATCTTATGTTTCCTGCCCTTCCAGAAGCTTGTCCAAATGTTGTTTATTTAGGTTCATAGTCAAATAGGCTGTTGTAAGTACCCTCCTTTTCCTACCTAAGAGGCATGAAATCAGGAAAATGTTGTCAATGCGCATTGAAGTAGACAAAGTGAAAGTAGACAACAGTAGAGAAGTCACACTGTGAAGTTAACAGGAAAGAAGAAAGCCTACCTTAGATGATTCCAACTCTATAAACATTACATCAACCCCGATCTACATCGATTCTTGGGGAGATACTTGTGTAAACTAAGTGTTGAATATCTACACACAGGAACTCTAATGTCATGATCAATATTTTAAAAGTTGATATTGATAAGAATGCAAGTGTATAGCACATGAGGTTTATCAAGAAAACAAGGAGTATAGTACAGAGAGCTATTTACATTGGCATATACAAACCAAGCATTGCCCCTGAGTTAGTGAATCAGTTGCAAGAGTATTTTTTTAGCCAGAAAACTGTAAGTTTCAAAACACTAAATGAATTTCATACAATTTTCAACTTGCCACATGTCTATAAGTGAGATATTTTATAATTAGTCTACTGATTTATATACTTATAGACACTTCACAGGCCTTTCAAAAGATTACCAAACATTAGCCTGACATGTTGATATTTCTAATATTATTATCTTAATAACTGACTACATAAAGTGATTACAGGATTGCCTACTTTTGATTAGTTCAATTAATGTCTGTAAAACACAAGTTTTGTTGGAAAGATCAAAAGACCCAATTTTTTTTCTAAACTTGACATTTAGTACTCAAAGTATGTCCAAACTTAACCTATAAAATGCATTTGAAGCTAAAAGGTTATAGCATTTTTAATCATAACTATATATACACATATACATATATTATCATTTATCTAGTGAAGTAATTTGAAACTTGGTATTTGTTGAAATGGACATTCAGGCACATATTATCTAATATGGTAGACTTACAAGTTACACCAAGTTTCTTCCATGCAGTTTTTCTCATTCTGCACAGTTTGTGAGTAGAGTTCTAACAGGGACTGGTATTACTAAGATACTTTAAATCTTGGTGTACCAATCTTCAAAGTTTGTGAGGCTTGTTTATGAAGGTAGATAAACAAGCACTGTATTTAGATTACAGATTCTGATGTTAAACTCAGCCTTAGGCGTTTTTATTATGTCTCAAATTGCCACAAATCAAAAAAGATAAATCTTTATGAGATTGTAGTTATTTCTTGTAAGACACTTGCTAGTAAAAATTGTTCCCCACTTTCATTTATTTTTACTTTTAGTTTAAAAGCTAAAGCCAAGCCAGTAAGGGGAAGACAAGATGAGTAACATCAAATCAAGGTAAACAGTGCGTTAGTAAGGGACAGTGTTATGAAACACACCAGAAAGATCACTATCATGCCTACCAACTCCACTCTCCCTGCTCCCATCAAAAAAACATCTTGCTTCACTTGTCTTAGGGAGACTTGCTCTGTGAAATAGATACCACGAAAGGAAATATTTTTGCACACTTGTCTTCCAAACATGTGTTTCATATGAAATGTGTTTCTTTTACTCATTTCCAGCTGATAGAAATATGAAAGATATTCAGGAGGTCTTGACCAAACATTGAGTTGTTTTCTTTAATTGATACTATACTACAGGTTAAAGAGAAAAACCTCAAGGTTCCAGTTTGATAAATATAGACTTTTTGAGCTTATGCCTGTGTTATACAAGTCAAAGTCCCTTAAAGTGTTTATTGTTGTTGTTTTGCAGGTACTGGGGCTTGAACTCAGGGCCTTGATAATCTATGAAACTGGTACTCTACCCCTTAAGTCTTTGCTTCACTTTCAGCTTTTTATTGGAGATAAGAGTCTCTGAGTTTCTGCCCAGGCTGGATTTGCACTATGATCTCAGCCACCAGAGTAACTAGAACTAGAAACACGAGTCATTAGTTTTGAGATTTAAACTCATGAAAATGTTGTGAAAGTTTCCTTCTCTGCCTTATTTTAATCTTAAAATGATTATAAGGTATTTATAAAGACTTCTTTGTCATTTGTTTAAAGATAACATTTTGGCATCTTATTTTAGTACCAGCTGACCTAAGAGCTTGTTAAGTAAGTCTTCAAATAGTGATTCTTTAAAATAGCTCAAAAACTATGAAAAGGGTTAGAAGAAGAAAAAAAATATCCAGCATTTAAATATTTTTATTCTAGTGAATTCTGAAAAAATAAAATAGCTTCATCCCTCTTAACTAAAGCACTGTGTCTCTAAGCTCAATGTTATCTTAATGAGTAAAACCAAGTGAACAAATCAGTAATATAACACAGGGACAAAATTCAAGAATGAGTAAAAAAAATAGTTGTTATGAATAGAGTACTTTTTTTTTTTTTGTTGGTCATGGGGCTTGAACTCTGGGCCTGGGTGCTGTCCCTGAGCTCTTCAGCTGAAAGCTACTGCGCTACTTCTGAGCCTTGGCATTGTCCCTGAGCTCTTCAACTCAAAGCCACTGCCCTAACCTTGAGCCGCAGAGCCACTTCTAGTTTTCTAGAGGATAATTGAAGATAAGAGTCTCAGGTCCTTTTGTGCTCAGGCTGCCTTTGAATTGCAATCCTCAGATCTCAGCCTCCTGAGTAGTTAGGATTACAGGTGTGAGCCACAGTACCAGGCTTGGGTAGAGTACTTTTAAAACAGAAAATTAAATGTATAAATCATGGTAGGTTTAAACCATTTCCACTATATCTGACTTGAAATGAAACTATCTAATGTGCACAATGTTCTTGTTACTATTTAGTTAAATGATCATTTAAATGCCATATTCTAAAAATATTTCTAAAAGAAGTAGTAGTTGGGTAAGCTAACTTTTATTAGATTTTTTGAAGCAGGGGAGAATATTTAATAACCAAATAGAATTTGATGCATATTTCTTACCTTATTAAACATTTTCATCTGACTAT
Source organism: Megascapheus bottae (assembly GCF_031878675.1). Taxonomy (NCBI): domain Eukaryota; kingdom Metazoa; phylum Chordata; class Mammalia; order Rodentia; family Geomyidae; genus Megascapheus; species Megascapheus bottae. Next base: position 30,154,412 of record NC_143516.1, on the reverse strand, counting down.
TATATGATTTTATTATGTTACCCTATGACTAAGAGGAAATATTTGATTTACAGAATGATAAAATATAATGTGATAAAGGAATTGCACTATTTACAAATGTAAGATACTTTTGCGATTTTTTTTGTCTGTTATGGGGCTTGGACTCTGAGCCTGGGAGCTGTCCCTGAGATCTTCAGCTCAAGGCTATCCCTCGAAACATAGAAACACTTCCTGTTCTCTAGTGGTTATCTAGAGATTAGAGTTTCACAGTCTTTAGTTCCTGGGCTGGTTTTGAACCTCAATCCTCAGATCTCAGCCTCCTGAGTAGCTAGGATTATAGATGTGAGCCACCACGCCCGGCGTAAAGTCTATAACTTTGTATTAAACTTGATACACACACATACACATGCATAATCCCTTATGATAGTTTGTTTTATAAGAAGTATTCTGCTACATAGCTGACAGGTAATTTGTAGCTCAAACTGGCTTCAGCACCCCGAGGTTCTAGGATTACAGCTGTGAACAATGCCCTGGTATGGACTACTTCTTAAAAGTTATAAAATAAGGGATTTTGAGTTATTTTCAAGGAACACTTGTATTTTGTGTAAAGTATGCTAATGCAGATACTACCTATAGAGAACAAGCACCTTTCTAAGGCATGTGACTACTTGCCAGATAAATGATAAGTGATAATGACCAGATCTCTTATTTTTCCTTCTTTCTGTTAATTCATGAGCCATGTCCATATTTGAATTCATTCACCCAAAACCAATCTTTATCAGCTAACAGTTGATGATCCCATGCATAGCCCAGTGGTGTACATGCAAAAAGAAAACACTGATCAGTCTGTACTACCTTGTCCTGAACATTTATCCTGGAGAGATTATCACAAAAGTCTTCCTCCAACTGCCCACCCCCCCCATATCATTGAAGACTTTAGAAACAGCAAATATCTCTTCCTTGATTATGAACTTGAAAGCAAATCCTCAGAAAATAGTAGCCTCCCGACCCTAGCTTGATTGTATTCAGACAAGGCATAAATTTATTATTTAAGTGTTCCGTTATATGTTAGCAAATGAAGTTAGAAATAATGTCAACAGTCTCTGTTCTGATTTTTTGGAAATCACCTTCATTTCTTTCCTAAACATTGGTTCCGAGAAGACTTGAAGAGCAGACAAAATCAGAAAACTAAACTTGTAAGTTTGTGCATGTCATTTATTAGGCACCTAGATTTTTCTAAGCTTAGGACACACCCATCAGCAGCAAATGTCATCTCTCAACACTGAAAGTATCCAGAGTTTCTCAGGGTTCTCTATGTCAACAGGGTAAACAAACACAAACATCTGTGTAGAGAAAACAGTTTCCCTACAAATGTATAATTATGGAAACAAACAAAGTCACTGGACAGAACACTGATAGGATCTCAGCATCCGGGGACAAGGTGGACTGGATACCCTGATCCTACTGCTCAGTGCCCAACATCACAGGCTTCTTGCAGACCTCGATGCCTTCTTCATCTTTCTTTCCGTGTGTATGGCTATATTCCATGTAAAAGGCATTTCACTCACCCTTGAACTAGGAGTTAAAAGAAATGCATGACTATCAGAGTTATGAATGAGCTGTGACCAAAAAAAAGAAAAACAGATTTGAGGCATACAAAGATAATTTTTCCAGGCTATAAGAAATGGTGTTTTATTGACATGATGAGAATTTCCATCTCCTGACTATCTTAAATTCTATCTTCACAACCCCCCTCCTTTTTTTTCCTTAGCAGATATTATGTCTAATCAAGTTGAGTGGAGAGGAAGGGAAGATAGTAGGTGCTAGGTACTTATTTTCCCAGCCTTCATTTGAATCTATCCTGGATCTAATGTAATCAGTCTCAGCTTCTCTGGTATCTCATCTCTGATAAAGGATCAGCAAATGTGCTGAAAGGTCTGTATATTAAGTATGTTAAGCTTTGTGGTCCAAGAGTTAAAACCATAGAAATTATGTAGTTATTTCTATCATAAGAGAGAGGAGAAAAATGATATCCTCTCTTTAATTGACAGAGTTTAAATATAACAAGAACTACAGTATTTAAAATGTTTGAGTAATCCCAAATTATCTTTGTAATACATGTATACTAATGGAAAAAATATGACTCTTTAGGGAGTAGGGAGGAATGACATTCTGCCTCACTATAATTAAAAGTTATTCTCCATCATCAAAATCAGTTACAAATATTCATGTTAATGTTCTCTGTAATAAGATTTTATGTATTTCATTTTTCAGAGTGTTTTCACACAGATAACATTAACAAATTCTGTTACCAACTCCCTACCAGATGATTTTAATCATAGCTGAAATTCAGAATTCATGAACAAAAGTCTATCAACTTCTTCTTTTGATATCTGGCATTCAGCATGTCATTGTACTTCATATTACTCACTTCCAATTGCAGATTAGGGAAAGTTTCTCAACTGTTCAGTCCAATGGATTTTGAAATATGAAATTCTCGTTCCACTTTTATGGAGATCTGAAAACTGCTGTTGCAACGATAATTTGAACTCAGAAAATATACCCATTGCAAAATTTCTTTGAAGACCATCAACTTGACTCCTGTTTTAACTTTTGCCAGCAGGTGGTTTATAATTGTCATCCTAAAAAACATTAGTTACCAAAATGATTTCATTGTGTTGTAGTAATTCCACATATAAACTTGAAATTGTCTTTAACTTTAGACTAAATCCATTAAGAATGATAAGATGCATTGTATTCACAAGCTGACATGTTAAACTAAATCCCTTTGGTATAAATACTTAAATGTAATAAAGTAGAAAAGATGATAAGGACTGTAGGAAAAGCTAAGTTCTAAAGCAATGTAGTGTTCAGTCATATAGACACGAGGGCAATTAAAAAATTTTTGCTAAAGTAGTATAATTTTCAGCTCTACCGTATGATTCCTACTGTTAATTTTTTGGTACATAATTATTTAGATTTTGTACACAAAGTTTACAATACTTATAAGTAAGGCCATGAATATATTTCATCTTCATCATTGTTACACCTTCCATAATTTTCCTTTATTTTTTAAATTGAATGTAATGATTGTATTTATTCATTCATACTTACTTGACTTCTGCATCCCTCATACCGATCTCCAAAATGAGTTTCCACATTAGTTTTAACACAGCAGTTCCAATTTAGACAATATTGAATTAGTGCTGTCTCGACTTCTTTCAAAACAATTCTTGTCTGTAATTATTCCACACAGATTTCTCATAGAACATAATGCTTCAGACCTGCCAAACTTAGCATCGCTTCTTCTGGTAAATAACACAAAAACAATCTGGTAATACCTGCTAATTCACCCACAATTTAAAAAAAAATAAAACTAATTTCTTGCATTTTCAAATAGATATTTTTTGCTTTTGGAGTCAAATAAGTCTTAATGAAGTCCCTATTTTTCCTGAATTGAGAAATGAAGAAACAACTTGTTTACTTAGTTTGGTTGTAGCCTAATTTTCACCTTTTGTTTTGTAAAGAAATGGTGCTGAGATGAGACAATTCACATTAATGTTTTGGGCTCTTTTGAGCCAATAGTTTTTTTTCAGTGTTAAAAATACTGTATCATCATAAGGCCATATAGGATGAGGCTAAATGAAAGGATCTCTAGGATGTAGAAACAAGAGCCATATAATGTGTGACTGTTGTTCTTAATGTACTATGTTATTTCTCATTGCTTTTGTTTTCCCTTGGTTATCTTATATTGTTACAGTATCTTACCTTGTTATCTGATATATTATATATATGTTTAATTATTTGAAATAGGCTAGGGAAAGGGGAAAACAAAATAAGTGGAGGTAGGAGAGAAATGGGGACAAAAACATGAGAAGGGGTAGCAATGATTTTAAGTAATGCACCTTCTATCTGGTGAATATAATGTAACCTTTCTATTAATTACAATAAAATATATTAAAATACTGTGTCATATGCTTAGTTTGGTCATGCTCAGGTGTAGTGTGTCCTTTTTAATATAATTTTTATGTATTATGGAATATTATTTTTCCTGTTTCAGCCTAAATATTCTTGTCATTTCTCCCTGACAGTAACCAAAAATGAGGAGAGTTGAGAAGCATCACTCTAATAAGCTTATTCCTTCTGGAAAAAATAGATCAATTTTTATCTCTCAAATATCTTTATGATTAATGCTGTTATGAGAATTTGAAGGAAAAACATGGAAGAAAGAATTCGTTTCTATACTATCAAATTCAGACCTTGGGTAGATGTGTAAGGATTACCGGTAAGAATGTTTATAGACTTCTTTTCAAAACTTCAATTTAAAAACTTCAACTAGAAATGAAGTGTAATTTTGGAAAGTTTTTCAAATATCTGGGCTACTCAGTGTTACTCATGTCCGCATGTTTAGTGTAAACTTTTGTTCCTATAGTATATGTAAATCAAATATATCTTCATCTTTATCTTCTAAACATATTACCCCTTAGAAGGGGGAAATCTTAAAGAACTGAAAAGTAGAAAAAGTTAAGGAATTTCAGCTTAATTTAAGCCTCTTGTATCTATAAGGTGTTTGGGGGAGGAGACGACACTCAGTTATTTAGATGAAAGGTCAGATTCTCCTTAGAATAATATTGGTGATTTTTTTTCTGGAAAATACATGCATATATGCATGCATTCCTGTGTTTGGAATGCATGATATGGTTTAGTAATCTTACATGTCTGTCTTGATAATGATCATCCACTATGATTATATAATATGAAATGAAGAGAAAATTTCATTTGGAATACATAACAATTTGAGTGGAAGCAATATTTATTTATTTATGATATATGACTTGAATGAAATCTTTTTTCTGGAACAAAAGTAATTCTCATAAACATGTGACTTAAGTCAGGGTTACCATTTGAGTTCCTAGACGTAGAATAGATAAAAAAGACAAACCTTCACCCGTTGAAAAAAAAAAAGCAGTAAGAATATTCCCCCACCTTTTCCTTCCCTCCCTAAAGGTAAATAACCAGAATGAGGAGCATGAGAGATTTATTTCAGGAGTTATAATTATAAAGGAAAAGGGAGTTTAGGAAAAAAAGGCAATTTCCTGAGGACTGAAGTTTAGAAGAAAGGGTAAAGTAGTAAATGAGTGAATCACATTGGAAACATTCAAATTTTCCTTTCTTCTTGTATTATCACCCCCAATTTGCCCATCTCATCATGGAATTTGCATAACAGCATGTTTAGGATGATGTAATCTGGTGATATAACATAGCTGAGGAGGAATAAGATTATAATAGAGGAGATGGGAATTTTAGATCTTTTGAGAGATTGTTTCTTTGTGTGTACATCTATGGTTTCCTACTGATTTTCTAGATGATTTTGCAATTCTATGTGGGTAGAAAACTATTGTGAGTGCATGAGTCTTCACAATGATTAGAGATTTCTAGCCAGGTGCAGGTGGCTCAGGCCTCTAATCCTAGCTACTTAAGAGGCTGAGATCTGAGGATCATGGTTCAAAGCCAGCTTGGGCAGTAAAGTTCCCATGAGACTCTTATCTACCATAATCTACTCATGGAAGTGACACTGTGGCTCAACTGGTGGAGCACTAGCCTTGAGCATGAAGAGGCTAGGGCCTGAGTTCAAGCCCCAAGATTGTCCACGAAACAAAACAAAACAAAAACAAGATTCATATTCTATTTCATTACCTGATGTCAGTGATTCTCAAAAGTGTGAGCCAGTGTCTCAATTAGTCCCAGAGACCCATTCCAGAGGCCTCAAAGGTCTAAAGTATCTTTTTAATCATACAAAGATAAACCTTCCCATTTCACTTTTATTTGATCACAAGTTAACAGAGTTTTCCAAATACATGACATATGATATCACCACAGACGAATGCTGAAGCAAATAGGAGATTCCAGATGTTTTCTGTTAAGCCTGACATTAAAGAGGTTTTACAAAAAAATGTAAAACATTGCCACTCTTTCTGCTAAATTTGTTTTGGAAAATATATGACTAATTTTCATAAACGAATCACTTGTGATTTAATGTATTCTCTCCCACCTCAAAATTGTATAGTCACTTTTGTCTTACTTTACTTCGGGGTTTCTACCTTTGAACTTATTTTTGGTATATTTGGAGTTTATTTTTATTTACATAGCATGAAGTAGGGATTTTTTTCTGTACACGATTACTCATTTGCTAAATTATCTTGTCTTTCAGAGTCACTTCAAATGTCATCATTATTATATTAGTGTCATATGTATAAAACTGCTTCTTTTGCTTGTTGTATTATAATGATCTATTTCTATTCCAATACTAGTAATGAAATCTTAAACTTATAATTATAAAGTGTATTTTAATATGAGATACAACAAAGGCTCTCTCTCTTGGTCCAATACGCACTTCTAGTCCACCTAGCTGAAAACATTTTCAGCTTTTCATAAGGAAACATTTATATTTAAGCCTGTAAACAAATATACAGATTTGATGTAAACTGTCAGCCAATATTGACTGGTGTTTAGACATAGCTGTAATGCTGGCTATGAAAACCTGAAATCCCACATCAAATTACTAGTGCTCAATACATACCTTTAAGATGCTTTAAGGTGCTCTGTAATCTAATTATTATATAGTTTTCATTTGTGACAATAGTTCTATATAATATTTTTTATCAAAACCAATATTGTTTGAAAGCAAGGTGTCATAATTGTTTCTGTTCCATTTGGGGGTGATTAGTGTGTCAGGATTTTGCAGAAACTTTCTCTGGATGTTTCTTCACCTACTCTATACTAACAGCAGCGAGGAAGATACTGATAAGAGACAACCCAAGCCAGGAGTGGTAGCTCACACCTGATATTCTAGCTACTTAGGAGGCTGAGATCTGAGGACCAAGGTTCAAAGCCAACCCAGGCACAAAAGGACCTGAGACTCTTATCTCCAATTAACCTCTAGAAAACAGGAAGTGGGGCTTGGCTCTAGGGTAGGGCTTAAGAGCTCAGGGACACCACCCAAGCCCAGGAGTAGGGTGGTAGCCTTAGGCTGTAGAGTTCAGGGACAGCTCTCAGGCCGAGTTCAAGCCCCATGACCCACGAAAAGAGAGAGAGAGAGAAAAGAGAGAGAGAGAGAGAGAGAGAGAGAGAGAGAGAGAGAGAGAGAGAGATCCCAAACTAGCAATGTCAGGAAGTACTTCTTTCTCCAAAATTATCTATCAACTTGTTTATACAAAAGATGAGCCATATTAACAAATAATAGCTAACTGTCTTTAGTACTAGCAAATTAATTTAGAACATACTTGATTGGCATTGTGAGCATATACTCATTAATTTGTTAAATCCTTCATAAGTATCTTAATCAAGATGTTTTAATGTTTCTTCTTTTATAAGTACTATGAGGATATATACACAATATTGATATGTTTTTCTCACATGAATGTTTCTTTTCTTTATTCACATCTTCGTCATTGCATATAAAGTGTCATTGCATAACTAACTTATTCCACATTTCAATACTTTTGAAATTCCAAGAGGGGTTTCCTGTGCTCTGTTGGCCTTTTCCTGCTGTCTTTCTTCTCTCCCCTACTCACCTCCCCTAGTTCCCCCTTTCTTCTGGGAAGTAATATCAAATAACTATGAGGACATTTGATATTTCCAGAGAGATGATTTTCTTGTTTAAAAAAAAACACATCTTTTTGGAAACAGGAAATAATTTTTAGCTGACCACATTTAGAGTTTTGAAGCTAAACCCTTTGGAACATTCTATTTTATTTCCATTTGATGTTAGCATAATGGAGGCGCCATACTTGATCTAGATGTCTTTCTTGGAATTACTGCCTTTGAAAGTGACTCATAAAACTATTTTTCAGATTATAACTTGATGCATGTGTCAATGACTTGTTTGCTAGCTCTATGTGTTTATTTATGTATATAAATATGTATGTATGAATCTATCTATCTATCTGTCTGTCTATATTTATCTCCTTCCTCCCTTCCTTCCTGTCTTATCTTTTATCTGTCTATATTTATCTCCTTCCTCCCTTCCTTCCTGTCTTCTATCTATCTATCTATCTATCTATCTATCTATCTGTCTATCTATCTCCTCTGTATAGTAAACTATACATAAGAAAGAATAAAGCTATATACTGCAAATAAAACTAGAGTAGCAATGAACAATGATGTATAATGTAGGATGAAAGAATTATACTGGTCCTCTACAGAGAACTGTGAAACATATAATGTACTTTCCTTCATGTATCTGATTCTGAATATGAAAATTACTTTTACAAATTACAAAAATCTTAGAAGAAGATAAAATCATGACAACATGATTTTAATGTGTTAATTCAGTTTACATGGAAATACTTTGCTAATAGAGTCACAGGACGCATATCAAGGTTCATCAAGTTTATGTCATGCAATCAATAGAAGACTGAAATCGAGTTGTAAAAGGTCTCCTTCCTACTTTATCCATATCAAAAATGAAAATTCTCCAGAAAATGAAAAAAATTTAATTAATAACTTCTTTTGCAATTTTTCATTTTGGGTTCCTGTAAACAAGATTCCTCTAGAAGACTGAAACATAAACTAAGTGCTTATCATGCTTTGATAGCCATTTCTCGGGTAATTTGAGTTCCTTTTGTAAGACAAGCTGGAGAAACTAAAGTAAAAAGAAAAGATACATCAACATTTCTTTCCTGTACATTCCATGTATATACGAAGCACAAGGAGAATTACTTCCTTTCGTCATTTGAATGTGGATCCGCCTAAGAACAAGTGATTCTGTTCCAGGCATTGCAAAGCTTGAACATTCTGGTCAACCACAACATTAGAGAGAGATCATCTAGAGGGAACATAGAGTCTAAGGGAGTGTTATCTGTGGCCAGAGGCTAAAGGACACAGTTGCCCTCCGAGGTCATATTCCCGATTCTACAAAGGAGTTCTGAATGTCATAGATATTTGGAGGACTTTGCCAGACAATGCTTTTCCTGTCTCCTGCCACTGAGATCCCATCTCTAGTATCTACTATTTTATCCAGTCTGTAAAACACTATCAGAACCAATGAATGCTTAGAGAGGGTAACAACTGTTACAATTTTCCTTTTAGGCTAGGTGAAGATTATACTGAGCATTCCAGCCTTAAAAGGACATCAGGCAAAACAGTATTTTAGAGCATACATATGTACAGAATGCTCCACGGGGCTCTGTGTGTCATTGATGCTGCTGACTGGCTAGAAACCACTGGTAACCACACAGCAGTGAGAGCAAAAGGAGTTATGAGAAGAATAAAACAGAACTGTGGTAAGCTGTACATTTTGGCTAGATGAAATTGCTACTGACAATGCAACACACAGCATAACTCCCATCTCTCTACTCTGTCACAAGGGACAAATGGAAGATGATGGTGCAAGGGAGAAAAGCATAAAAATGCAGATGAGTTGTGTTTTATATTTCCTTTTACTATGTGACTAGCTTGCATTGCTTTGTGGATTCACTGTAAGTTTAGTCACCATTGCTGTATTTCCATCTCTTTGTGGCTCACATTTAAAGACTTAGAAAATTGGCTGTCAGCCCTATAGAGCTGGGGAGGGAGGGACGGACTCACCTAAGGTCATTCCATGTAAGTAAATATTACGTGAAGATCAAGGGTTTCCCCCTTTGAGAAACTGTTATACACATATGGGGGATTCCGTCAGTTGCTCTGGACTAATTATAAAAGGGAATACCTAAATACAATTCATAGTTTCCATTTCATACATTTTTTTCTTCAAGTTTCCCCTGACTGGGAAATCATATTCTTTTTTTTATAGCTCATTATCATATAGTAGATATTTCCCTTCAGAAAACATCCATCTATGTCAGGGCTGTTTTAAGCACATTGAGGTAAAATTTGTGCGAAGAATAGCTGATATCCACAAGGTGCTGTATAGCAGGCATTCTAAGTTTGGCCCTAAAAGGCTGTATTTCCCTTAAAGGAAGTGACTCATTATGACAAAAGCAGGCGGTAGATGGACGATCGTGACCAAGTTGTGTTTCCAAGTAAAGTATCATTCTTCACTCTATAGCATGACCGACCAAAGGGTCTGGACTGTCTGTTCAAAATTACAGCCTCAGGGTTTCGCTGGGGAAACCCAAAATTGAGCTTTCCAAATTGAGCTTTCTCCAGGTACCAACTTAGCCTCCTACATCCTTTATTCTTAGTTACTATGTTATATTTTTAAAAATGACCACAGGGTATTAGAAGTTTCTCCTTCATAGACAATGTTCACAGAACTACCTGGATGAAATAAAATTTTTTAATGAGTCCAATACAAAACTTCAAGAGACTATCTGAATTCTTCCTAGTGAACTGAGGTGGATACCAATGTCAACCTCTATGTGCTGAGGCTTTTTGTTATTTTCATTAAAACAATACCTTTAGCCGCTGTGTCAAAACCCATTTTGTTTAATTAATGAAAACAATTTGGATGACACAGACCACTAGACTGAAAACAGAAAAATATCATCTTATATTTTACAATGATATTAATATCTTTTCTAGCAAGTTCCACTTTCTATGTGTGGGTTCTGTGTTTTCTCTGCAGTATATGTTAAGCTAATACTTAAGAAAGATACGTTAGCTGCCATGCCAACGTTTTGTACTTATTACATTATTTTACCATCACCTCCATTGTGTGAATAAGGAGCTATATTTCACAGAGGAAACCGAAGTTGGAATAGGTGAGCCAGTGATACAAAGCACACCACTACTAAGGAAAATTGATATCTGCATGTAAGTCTGTCTGCTTTCAATAGCAATTGGATACTGTATGTTGTCAATACTATAAAAAAGGCCTCAAACACAAACAGGGTAAGGAAAGACCATCCACATGACTGGAAGTCTATGGTTACATGCTATGAGGCTTGTCAATTCCATTCAACAGGACCTGCATGTCCTCAGAATGAAAATGTCCTCTTTAACACTGGAGACATTTGGCAATCCCAACTGAGCCACATGTGTGTGTGTGTATTTCTTGCGTGCATAGCAACAAACAGATTTGCAGACAATGCAAAGCTCAAAGGAGCTTATGTTGGAGACTACTTTATCCCAAATGTGACATTCCCATTCTCTGGGGTAATATGAAGTAATTGAAGTTGTATGCATTTCTAGGAAGAGCTCAAGGGGGTTTCAATAATTTTCTTAAACATATGGACAATTATTAAGAAATAGGCTACAGTTCAAATATATTTTCTGTGATTTAAAATGGACTAAAATCTTTGGGTACAGATCTTTCCCGTTCTTCTACAAGGTTTATTATACACACTTTTGCTTCTGTGCAAGACATAGATGGCGTATGGAAAGTCACATGTACCAACAACTGTTCAATGCCTTCATTTTCCTGAGAAGTTGATCTAATAAAATACTGAAAATTGCTACGAAGGTTGCATGTAAGCCAGCTAAGAACTTACAACTGTGCCTGATTAATAGAGTACATTTAAGAAATGTTAGGAGTTCATCACTAGTGCAAAGTAATGGATGGAATCCATAAGCTATAAATATGTATTCTTAGTTTTTATATGAATAGATTTTGTACCTCTCATATTGTTCTACATAATGTAAATATCAGAAAACAACTCCAAACATAGAATAAAAAAACGTTTCTCAACGTTCTTCTCATTATTTCTTTGGTCTTCACGATTTAATGTAGTAAGGAACACACTCATGCTCTCTCTCTTAATTTGCATCAACTTGTAGAGTCATTAGGAATATGAATCATATATGTTCTGCTCTACTAACTAGCCTTGTATCTTTATAGCCTCATGATATTAAGTCATTTTTTACTGTCATTATAATATTTTACTCATAAAATTTCAAATCATGTCTCAAGCAATGAAAACATAAATGGCTAGTCACGGAAACATGACTAAGCCAAATAGTCATTAGAGAATTGGAAAAGATGCCGCCTCTAATACTCCATGTTGCTCTTTTGTTAGTACATGACCTTGGGCAAATCCCTCATGACCTCTGATTCAGCATCTGAAAAATAAACATCAAATATGTTAGTCCTTTTTCCAAGAACATTGTGAAATAAGGTATTATATGTGAAGGCCTTCTGTAGATTGAGTGTGCAATCCCTTGTTTATTTCATCCTTTGTGGTGTGAGATAAGATAAAATAAATGGAAGCTCCCAGTAAGCAGTGTAAAAATGTGCTTGCTGTTTTATAAAAGTTTTTAAAAATGTAATCTCTCCCTCAGGAGGCCCAGGGGGGTGATGTGGGGTATTGCAACACTGTGATGACTTCCAGGAAAGTCAGTACACAACCCCAAGGAATCAAAGGGCAAATGAGTGATCCTGTGAGTGTATGCTCAAGGTGGCCAAGAGGAAAGAGAGAACCAGGCACTTGGCTGGCTGCCTCACCCAACACTCGCAAAGGAGGTGGGCATCTGATTGGATTATCTGAACTTAACCAAAGACAGAGGGAGATCCAGGTTTGAGGGGCAACCTGATCAAATACTCCAGTCTCAGAAGAAGCAAGAGAAGGCACTGGACACAGCAGAACCATCCTGTAGAAAAGCATTGGGAGACAGAACTGGCAAGAACCAGTCAGGCTCAACAGAATGCCAGGAGAATGACTAGCTTTGTTATCATGTATCATGTCGCACTCAAAAAGAGGCCACTGAAAGATTCTTAAGTGGGAGAGTGATGTGGTAAAAGCTGTGAACTCTAGCTTCAGACAAACCCATGTGGAATCCAAACTGTCCTCCTAGCCAATGTTTTCTTAGGCAACACTCACTGGACATGCATGGTGCAATGGAAAAAGTGTGAGACTAGGAGTGAAGGGAGGATATCTGGAATGAGTGGAGTCATTTTTGGACCTACTATTGGGCCAGTGAGGCAGGCAAAAGCATCCCTTCTGTCCTCACTCTTTCCTGATGCTTCTGGAAACATTTCTGACACATGTCTTCTTTGCATAATTCCTCTCAGCATTCATTAGGTTCAGAGTACAAAAATAGATTTTAAGGTGTTTTCATCCCTGAGCACTCAAAAAGATTCATAACTGTCTTGAACTGTCTTGTCTGCTGGTAATTCTTTTTCCATAATTTTATGGCTTAATCTCATTTGCTTGGTCATGTTTTCTTTCCACATTGTGTGCATATGTGCATGACTAAACCACAATTAGAAGCACATGATTACATGTAACTGATCATTTCCTATCCAGATTCCTTGGTCACAAGCAAATTCCAACTCATCTTTAATTCTGGTTTAGTATCAGTAATGTTCTTCATATTGAAAATGAAATAAGTCAAGCTTTTGCATTATATGTTAGAAAATAATTTTTGCTTCTGCCAAGATTATCTCAATGACAATTTTAACTTTTTAATCAAAATTATTGGTCAATTTTTATTGATTACATAGGTATTGACACTAATGGTAAGATTTTTCGTGTCTTTTATCAATTTTTATTTTTTTTATGGGTTATGAGGCTTGAACTCTGGGCCTGGGCACTGTCGCTGAGCTCTTCAGCCCTACCCCTTGAGCCTTAGCTCCACTTCCCATTTTCTAGAGGTTAATTAGAGATGAGTCTTACATTCTTTAGTGCCCCAGCTAGCTTTGAACAGTAATCCTCAGTTCTCAGCTTCCTGAGTAACTAGGATTACAGGCAAGAGCCACTGCCCATGGCTCAATTTTTAATTTTCTAATTAGAAAAAAAATAAATGCTCTGCTGTCTACCTCAGTTGATCAAAACAGGGAAGATAAGTGAACTGAAGTTTTCACAAATTATTTGGTTTTTACCACAGCTTCTGGAAAGTGGTAAATGAATGTTGTCTATGTGCAAGTATAGTGTGGAAAAGAATGTTATTAAAAGTATGTTCCTTAAAACATAACTAGGACCCAATGTATAAATCAGCTATGAATACTGAGCCAATAAATGAGACAGAATAGAGTGCACTAGCAAAGATGTTAGTAAAATTTTGTCCTGAAGTATGAAATAGAGCTTTAGAAAATCTAAATAGCCACAGCTGAGAATGAAAAATCAATTTGAAATTTGTCTTTCTTTCTTTCTCATGAACATAAGGTGTGATATACTGTAACATTCATATTGTGGAATGATAAGGCTATTTTGTGTCCCAAATAATCAAGGTCTAGTTAGGAATTCATTTGAGAACCTTAAAAAATACCAAACAACAGTGAAAAGCCTGTGGTAATTTGGGTCTGGAAACTGCATTATCATTGCCCTCTTGAGATTTAAGTTCTTACAAATGAGCATGAATGAAGAACGCTCTTACCATGACTTACATTATGAATTAGTAACATTTAACCGGTATAAAAGAATATGTTCAAAATTATGCTTTAAGGCTAGGAATATGACACAAGGCAGACTATTTAATCTTCAAGTTCAAGGCTCCTGGGCTGGATCCCTACCACCACTAAAGCTATAAGAAAAAGTGTTTTATGGTTTTTACTTGCTTAAAAATGCACACAGGTGAAGGATTTCTGTTTAGTCTTTTGAGGAACTGCCATACTGCTTTCCATAGTGGTTGAACGAGTTTGCACTCCCACCAACAGTGTAGTAGTGATCCCTCCTGGCCACATCCCCTCCAGCATCTGTTGTTATTAGATTTCTTGATCCTGGCCATTCTAGCTGGAGTGAGGTGGAATCTTAGAGTTGTTTTGATTTGCATTTTTTTTATGACCAGAGATGTGGAGCATTTCTTCATGTGTCTATAGGCCATTCTTATTTCTTCTTCAGAGAAGACTCTCTTTAAGTCTTTGGCCCATCTTAATGGGATGGTGGTTGCTTTGGAGATTAGTTTTGTAGTGATTCAATTTTTTGAGCTGTTGATATATTTTATATATGAAGCCTTTGTCCATTGTTTGGTTAGTAAAGATCTTCTCCCAGTAGAAACCTTGGGCTCTCCTAGCAGAGATTCACAATAGAACAAAATCTAGATACTTAAGTCCATATAGTATGAGGCTAAATGAAGGACCTCCAGGACACAGAAACAAGAAGCATATAATAAGTGATTGTTGTCCTTAATGTACTATGTTATCTCTCATTCTTTTGCTGTCCCTTGGTAATCTCATATTGTTACAATATTTCACCTTGTTATCTGCTTAATTGGCTATTTGAAATAGGAGAGGAAAGAGGGGGATAAAGATGAGTTGGAGGAGGGGGGAGGGAAAAGGGGACCATGACATGAGAAAGGGTATCAATACTTGTGAAATAATGCACTTTCTTGTGGGGCACGTCACATCAGGGAAATGGCTTGGGACCTCACCTGGCTGAGATGGTGCCTGCCAACCGGTTGGAAGGCATGGCTGTGGTTTGTAAGGCCACCTCTGGGATCAAACCCTTCTGCCCTTTTGGATAGCACATGCATCTTACTTCCTCAATGAGAGTACCTCCCCAGCCCAGCCCAGCCCACCTTTGTGCTGATGTTAGCTGAATGGTCCTCAATGAGAGTACCTCCCCTGACCTTGCCCACCTTTGTGCTGACAGGCTCCTGTATCCTATATTAGCTGAATAGACTTCCTCAATAAACGAGTTCCTGCCTTGACAGGTCTTCCTGACATGTTGGATTGTCCTCCAGGGAGGGAGGGAGGGTTGGGTGGGGACGGTCAGTCGGTCCTCTCCTTTCTCGGCTTGTCCTGGTCAGGGCAGTGTTCTCTCTATCCCTCCTGCAGGTTGGGATGGACGGAGGACTAAAAACCCCGACACCTTCTATCTGGTGAATATAATGTAATCCTTCTATTAATTACAATAAAAATATATGGAAAAATGCACACAGGTGAAATTATTTGCGACTGGATATTAAGCTGTTTGACAGGTGTCCTTATGTTTCTATTCTATTTTACTCTGTTTCAATTGAAAATTTCTGGTAACTGAAAAAGGTTTTGTAAACAATAAAACAAAACAAAATATAAAACAACAAACAAACAAATATCTCCCAATTTCTTTAAGTGCTTTGGTTTCTTGATTGAAGAAATCAGGAAACATTACTAAATAAGATTGCAAACTCACTGACTCAGCATAATACTAAAATATCTGTTGTTTCTCTTGAAAGCTATATTTTTGTAAATTACATTTAAAAGCCAGCACATCTCCCAGAGGAGGAAGTCAATTAAAACCTGGATGCTTAATTCAAAGCAGGAATGTTTGTACTGGAGGGGAAAAGTAAAAGGATTGTACTTATTTTGAAGTATACTTATCATTTTTTACCTTTTAAGAAAACACTAACACTTGTCTATATCTGAGGCAGGATCTAATGACTCATAAGTTTTGGTTACCAGGGTTACATTCTATACTTGTGAATGCTACTGGTGCATTCAAAAGTGTTACTTGTATATTCACTGGAGGATTGTATATGCAAAAATCAGAGCACATTATAAGTATATGACACAGGGTGAAAAAGACAAATGAGAAAAAAAGACAAATGAGAAAATAGTCAATGGATTAAATTAGAGAGTTTATAAAATACTGAGAAATTACACATTAAGAGGATAAAGACATGATTTCATAGCAAAAACCTTGTGTCATATATCCTGTGACCCTCCAAAGCCATTCTCCTTTCTCCTCCTTCTGCCCATGGCTTCCAAAATAGACCTGCATTGTCTTCATCCAAATGCCAGCATGGATGGCTTCTGAATGAGTGTGTGATTCTACTTCCTTTCAGGTCCCAGTAACTTCCCTCTTTCCTCAGCCCTTTAAGATTAAAAACAGTAACTACTACTACCAGCCCCTATTCTTACTCTATCCATACAGGGTGACTTTCTTCTACTCAAAGATGTATAATCACTCAGTTGCAACTAAACATGTGTGTCATTATCACTGTTGTACTGCAATCCTGGCTGAAACATTTCCTGGCAATCAGAAATGGCCTCTAAAAACAGCCTTCTTGAAATGAGATGCCGGCCTTGGTATCTATTCGAGGAAAGGGAAGTGCAAGCTATCAGATAGGACGTATGTTATACAGAGGCATAATAAATATCCAAGTTTCCTAGGCAATTGGTGCTAACAGATACTGTCTGTGTCAAAGCTACGCACACATACTTAAGAATATACCGGGGAAGCAGTACATTTCCTGAGCACCTCTGAAGAAGGCGCTCTTGTCATCACAGCTGAAACTGGACCTCCCAGATCCCTTACTCCAAAACATAAGGAAATATCAATGAGCACTGATATATTGTTCCACTGGATGAGCATATTTTTTGGCAGACATGGCCAAAGCTATGAACTGTTCTAGGAAAGGCTAGGCAGTTAGGGATCGACAGCAACCAGGAAGAGACAATGCTCTTGCCTCTTCCTGAGGATCATGGAAGATAGACCTATAGGCCATGATGGAAGCAGTGTTACTGATGACCTTGGAGTAGACCAGCACTGGAGACAGGCACCCTCCCCTTGGTGTGAGGTAGACATATATTCCAGATATCAGAACAGCAGAGACTACCCCCAAAGGAGTATAAAAGGGAGACCCCATGAGTACAACAATGAAATACCAATTTGTGGGTCCCATTTATTGCTATCTTGTCACCCAAAAAGTCTATACTCTTCTCTTCCTCCTCCTTCCTGCCCAGGAAGCTGGACAGGAACTCACACAGCATATGGTAGAGCCTGGAGTCCTAGTTGGGTGCTTATACCAACCTACTAGTATCCAAGAGGACATCTTCATTTTCCCTGGCAAGTTCACTCACACTTTCAAATACATCTTGCATCCATTCCTACTTTTCTTTGTCTCAACATTTTATTTGATGGAGAGAAAAAGGACTCAAGACCTCTAGGTGGCATAACTGTGACTCTTCAAATTCTTTAAAAATTTCCTTGCTTTCCCCAGTGAATATGAATACTGTCTAGATCTACCCCATAGGACGGTAAGGCATTAGAGCTCAGCCCAGGATGGACTGAGGGTACAAAAACTGTCCACGAATGTAGGAGTAGAGACAGGAATCATCTCACTGAGAAAATCCTTTTCCAGCAGAAGAGGAGGCTAGGAAACACAAACTTACGTGGAAGGAGCAGCACGTAGAATTCTCACTTTCTCCCAGTGGCCAGTTGTTGAGGTAGACTGTAGAAATTTTGTTTTGTGGAACTGGATTGTTTATTTCTTGTCCTCTATTTCTTCCTTACGTGGAGAAAAACAACAAGAGCACCAGAAGGGATGTGATTGAATCTGTTTCCTACGTGATGATATGACACTCTCTTGGGAAAACATTAGACAGACACCGAGGGCAAGAAGAGCTAACTCATCTTTTACTACAATAAATAACTTCCATACCCCCTGAAGCTCTTTCTCAAAGGAGAGCTTCACAGAAGGTGGAAGAGGGAGGAGAGACTTCATGTGGAACTGACTATGGGCCACCTCAGCCAAAGTTACCCAGGGCTGTCTATGCCTCCATGAAGGGATGTGTGGTCCTCTTCTGGTAATTTCTTTTTGTTCCTACATCTTTCCTGTTCTCACCCCCTCTGGACTTTGGTTAAGAGAGGAGAATAAATGCTTCTGGCCGGAGGTCTCTATAAAATGCAAGATGCTTCCCTCAAATGCCATTCATATCTTGATCATTTGTCTCTTTGTAAATAAACTTTCTTAAGTTACTCTGCTGTGTATGACCATCTGTTTCCTGTGAGGAAGGTCCCTAACTGACATTCAGATGACTGATAACAGATTTGCCAAAACCAACTTTAGAACATGTGGAGGCAGACTTGGCAAGCCTGAGTGTTTTATCTTTTTTTTGAGTTCACTAAGAATTTTCTTTTATTGTGTATCTTTGATGAAAAATATATCTAAGAGTCATCTAAGTGAACATAGGTTTTGGCCTCCAATTACTTCTGAAATGGTGCTGAGCTACTGCTGACATCTATTAGTGTTGCTAAACATCTCTGCCTGCTAAGGAGAAACAGGGATCTAAAGGAAAACTCCGGAAAAGAGATGAGGCTTCCATCAGGTACATTTCTTTGCAAACATCTAACTATCCATCCCCATTAGTGAAGACAATATCTTCTTGAAACTTTAGAGTTGAACTAAATCCTTCCTCAATGACTACAATATGATTTACTCTAATGATTGCTCAAGTTTCTCTTCTAATTTTATGTCTATATACTTAGCTTGGTTAAGCTTCACATTACCATTAAAATCATGTGCTGTGAGAATGTTTATGTGCAATGGAGGTGTTTACACTTCTAGTCAATGCCTCTGTTTATTTCTCTAGTGACTAAGAACAGGTAACTCATCAACAATTACATTTCCTATCTCATTACCAATCTACTAATGGGTTAATAAACTCCACCAAACTATGGAAATACATTCCTAGTAATTAAAAATCCCTTACACTTTCTGGCTTTTACCTAGAAGTTGGAAACTAACAAAACATAAAGAAAAGAAAACATTGCCCTATGTTAGAATAAAGTTTATTATTTGGGTTTTGTCACCTAATAACTTTCTTTTTCTTTTTCTTAAAATCACTGTTGGTCTCTTAGTTATTCTCTACCAGTTGAGCCACAGCACCACTTCTGGCTTTTTCTTTGTATATGGTACTGAGGAATAGAACCCTGGTCTTCGTTCATGCTAGGCAAGCACTTTACCAGTAGGCCAAACTCCCAGACCTGATAACTTTCATTAATTGAACCCAACATTGACTATCTGAAAGTGTTAGTTTAGATGGTAGATAAGAAAACAAAAATTGGGGCTGGGAGTTTGGCTTAGTGGTTAAAGTGCTTGCCTAGCATGCATGAAGACCCGGGTTCAATTCCTCGGTACTACATACATAGAAAAAAGCCAGAAGTGGTGCTGAGGCTCAAGTGGTAGAGCTCAAGCCTTGAGAAAATCCAAGGACAGTGCTCAGGTCCTGAGCTCAAGCCCAGGACTGGCAAAAAAAAAAAAAGAAAACAAAAATTTTCAAATGATGCAGAGTAAAATGAATTCTCTTTCTGAAGAGTTTCTGGTGAATATAGTAATTATACACCTGGAATCTCAACCATTAGGAAGACTCAAACTCTTCAGTTTAAATCCTACTATTGTCAAAAAAGTTTCTAGTCCAACTAAAAGGAAGAAATCAAGACACAATGAGATAAGTCAGATAAGTGAAACCTGTACGTAAAGGGGTAGTATCATTTTGGTGGGAGATAGTCTAGAAAATCTTGTGACAAACTTAAGAGAAAAGTTTGGGAGAACAGAGATAGATAGTCCAAGAAAAAAAGACAAATTTCTTTCCTCCCTCCTTTCTTCCCTCTCTCCCTCCCTCCCTCTCTGTCTTCCTTCCTTCCTTCCTTCTCTCCTTCCTTCCTTCCTTCCATTTTTTTAAGCTAGATAAACTCATGCAGAGGTATAAATATGAATATTTATGAATATGAATATGACTATATAGGAAATAGAATTATGTATTCAGAAACCTGCCTGAGATTACTTCCCAACTGGAAAAGAGGGGGAAAAGAATAGACATGTAACAGAAATAGGATTCAGATTACTATGGCTTAAAAGTAAGGAAATGGACTGGTTTGTATAACTGAAAATCCACCATGCTGTTGGCTTTGATTAGCTTCATCCCAGCACTCGAGTCATTTTTTCTGTGGTTTACTTCTCTCTGTGTAATTTAATATATATACAATTTAACTTATAAAGGTGATGTACAGAGGGGTTACAGTTACATTAGTCAGGTAAAGAGTATATTTCTTTTTGGACAATGTCAACCCATTCCTCCCTCTCTCTAGGCCCCACCCCCGCCCCGTCCCTACCCAAAAGTTGTATTGTTTTCAGCATAGTGTCTAGTGAGCTCACTACTGCTTTTGTTCACCTTTTGTCCCTCCATTTCTGTGCTTCCCCTTGCCCTCCCAAAGACAGATGAACAAATAAACAAGGCAGAAAGAAAAGCAAACAAAAGCAGCAACAAAGAAAAAGAAAAAAAGAAAAACCTCCTGTTTCCATTCCCTGGAGTTCATTTTGAAAAATATTTTAGGGCATTCTTGAGCAATAAAGAATCATTCTCTCAAGGGGAGAGAACATTTCTCACAAGGCAAATATGTCAAATACCCCAAACCAAACCATTTATACAGATACTTCAGATGTGCTTTATTTTTAACCCTCTGCATTTTACTGCCAACTCCAATTAATGGTCTCTTAACAGCAAGCTTTACTTTTTCCACTGTAGTCAAAAGGTAGCCAGTCTTGAAGGAAAATGTGATGCGAACCAAATGTACATTATTCATGTTTTCTAATAGACTCATCTATTTTTGTCATTTAGTAAAACATCTTTAGATACTTGTACAATGAGATTTTTAATTCAACATGTCAATTTTTGTGTATAATGCACCTTGACTAGTCTCTCCTTCCATCATTCTCTCCCCAGTCCCACACATCCTCTTACATTGACTATATGACTCTTTTCTCCCACCCTTCCTCTCTTTATTCATAGTGGACTGACTTTAAAGTCAGACTTTAAAGTCTCTGGATAATAACTTTTGCATAGATCAGAATTATTTAGAGCATATCCTTTCATAAAGCCTGACTTCTAGTTCCTATCTCATTGTTTGTTGTTGTTGTTGTTGTCTGCCAGGGTAAGGAAAACCCCTTCCCCTTTCCTTTGTGGTCAGAGCAGTTTCCCAGAAGCCTGCCTAGGTGATAGGTTGACTCCAACAGCAAAGGTGTCCATGGTCACCTCAGCAGTCACTCAAGTATGTTGAGATTCTACTGGCCAACAGTGCATGGCCAACCCCAACCATTCTCGATGCTAGGCTGCGGAATAAAGCTCTGTTTAACTTCTGCTTTTGTGTCAGACTCATTCCTTTGATCACGGACCCTAATAAAAAAGCACCATACAAATGCCAATAACTTGATTTTTGCCTTTTCACATCACCGGGAAGAATAATTGAATCTTCAAATACAGAATTATTGTGCAAAGTTAGAAACTGCTAATAAGCACAATGGAATTTAATGTTTTAATTTCATCAAGTATACATTGGTAGCATTAAGATTTAAATAAAATTTCTCAAAATTTTCAGTATGAGAGGTCATATTCTATGCACTGTTCTCATAGCTTAACTTCTTTCCATGTTGATCAGGCATCAGCTGAAGTGTGAACTTCATGGAGCCAGAGACATTCTTTTATTCATTGTTGTTTGTACTGTGGTATGGATCATATAATAGCTACTTAGTAAATGGCTGTTGAAAAGAGAAATGTGTTATAAATTTTTAAAAAAATATTTCCTTATTTCTTGTGTAGAGATATATACTTGTAATCCCAGCTACTTGGGAGGTAGAAGCAGGAGTATGTAGAGTTTAAGGCTAACCCAAGAAAAGTTAAGAAAACTCCATCTCAAAAGCAAAAATACAAAGCAAGATAGAGTATAGCTTAAGTAGAACTCTAGGCCTGGGTTAAACCCACAGATGAAATCATAGAAATATTCCACATTTCTCTTAAATATGCTCCTTTAATCTAAGACATATGAGTAGTTACATATAGTACATATATATAGACAGCAGTAGCTCACACAGCCTTGACAAATTTGCTCTTATTTTAAAATGCCTTCGTCATTCTGATTGGTGAGAATGGATACCTTGCATTAAATGACATTACTTGAATCCAGATAGAGTTGCATGCTTTCATAGTAGTTGTCAATATTTAGTTATTTTATGAATTGCTTATTCAAACCATTCCAGATATGATTTTTAATTCTATAATATGTAGTCATGTACCAGTTCAAGTCACCAGATTACAAAAATAACAATCAGGTGGCAAAGTATTTCCTAAGAAATAATCAACCATATTCTATAATAAAAAACAAAATGAAGATTTCATAACCTTATACACAATAAATTAATATGCCTGTTTGTCACCAGAATTCCAATACAGTTCTCTCTCTCGGAGGAATCAGTGAGAATTTTCATCCATAAAGGTTGAAAGGCACAAGAAGTGCCAGGTCTATGATGGATCTTCTAAATGTGGATTGCATGAAATATTTTCTTCGATGGTTCATGCTGAAATGCACACATTTTATTTCCAGTTCTCACTGCCCGCTGCTTACTTCTTGCCAAGAATTTCTTCATAAGCCTTTAAGGGACTAGCATCTTTGTCATTTAATTTTTCTGACATTTGTATCTCCCTCATATCCTTTTCCATTCTTTATGTTCTCTTTTCTGGTGACATGTTTTGCTTGCTTTTGTCGGAGTGGTGAGGTTTGAGCAGTAGAGTTGTGTGCCTAGCAAATGTGAGGCTGTAAGTTTGAACACCAGTATTACCTAAAATAACAATTGTAGATAATTCTAAACATGTAGGCATAACAAAAAGCAAAAATTATATACAAGATGGCTCTAATATAAAAATCAGAGTTATAGAAATCAGACTTTATTATGTTGACATTATAGCATTCAAGGAAAAATTTAGAAGGTTCTGTGACCAATACAATAAATAACAATGCATAATCAGTAATGAGTTACATCATTCAATATTTGCTTTTTCCTCACAGTGGTTGCTTAAAACTATTTCTATTTCTTTAACTTGTTACCATTTGGGGCTTTTAAGCAAAAAGCAAACTAGTGCATTTTATTGTCTGCCCATGCTTTAATTATATACTTCATATATTGGAAACTTCCAAGGATATGGGTTGATCACCCTTAATTTGATGGCTTTTCTGATGTCCCTGTTCTATTATATTTTCAATCATTACTTTATTACAGTTGTTTTCAAACTGAAATTGTTATTATTATTTAGCATATTGGGGAATTGGGGTAAATTTTTCCCACTTATCTTTTGAATCCAGAGAATTGTTTGCCTTTCTATATGGCTGCCTTTTACAACTATATTATGTTTCTATTGTTTTCTCTCTATGGGTAGGAGCTGTTGCTTGTATATTTTCACACAAAAAAGACAAATTTCTTTAATTTGAAAAGAACAGAAAGTCTGGTGACTTGCTTTTGGTATTGGGAAAACCACTTTATAACTCTACTCCTGTTATCTACCATGAGATATTTGATATATCACATAATTCCATTGGGCCTGAGTTTCCTCATCTGTAAAGAGTTGAACTAACTAATCTTGGAGACCTATTTGAAATATAAAATGCCAAAGTGTGTGATAGCAATAGCCCACAGCTAGCCCTCCTAAAGAGTATCGCGCTGCTAGGAATGTATGCAACCATTCGTATTCAGTACGTTCAGTGTTCATCTGCCACTAATCATCCATGTTAACAAGGCTACAGTTCTGAAGTTTTGCATAGGTAGGTGCTTTGTGTTAGTGAATTTGCTTAATTACATTTGCTTAATGAGTATTCTGAATTAGGACCATTGTGGAGTCCTCTGTCTGCTTTAAATCACTGTATAGCTGCTACACTGTATATGTAAGGTTTTGTTGTTGCTGTTTTGGCATTTTTGTTTGTATTTGAATATTTGTATTTCTTTGGCATAGTCCTTTAGAGTCAGACTTGTTTGGCATGGTGGGCAAAATAGTTCAAGTTGAACGTTTTATTATTTTTTTTCCTTTCTTTTTTTTTTGCCAGTCCTGGGCTTGAGCTCAGGGTCTGAAGACTGTCCTTGGATTTTTCTCAAGGCTGGAGCTCTATCACTTGAGCCTCAGCACCACTTCCAGCTTTTTTCTATATATGTGGTACTGAGGAATCAAATCCGGGTCTTTGTACATGCTAGCCAAGTACTCACCACTGGGCCAAACTCCCAGCCTGAAAGTTTTATTTTGTATTTCTGTTTCTCATCTCAACTTGCAAACCGGTACTGTAGCAAGTGATTCAGCAAATTTCCCCCCAGTTTACTTAGGAAAAAAATGTGTATACAAAAATATAAGAACTGTAGATTCTCAGGTGTATATGTTAAGGATGAAATGTGAGTAAGAATTCCTTTTAGAGTAATTGTACTCCAAAATCTTAAGATTTGTCACTTGCTTAAATGATATGTTTTCTTGAGGTCTACACTCTTGAACCAAATCATGCAAAACACTCACCCCACCCACACCCATATTTTGCTGACTTGCACTTTGGCACTGAGGGTGTGTCTATAAAGTCATAATAAACAGCCTAGCCAACAAAAACTGCTTAACCAGGCCCACCTATAGAACATGACCCAGTTGAGGATAAGCTGCACTCAAGTATTTCTTCTGGCATGTGTTCAAGGGTTGAAGTGGAATGAGTCTGCTTTTGTTTCTCACTGAGCCTGGAAGAAAGAGGACTTGTTCAGGAGGAAGAGGGGTGAGAAGGAAGGAAGGAGTTAAGTTCCAGCCTCTTGGTTCTCCCTCTCCCTTGCTTTCCGACAAGCACATCACACTGAATAGCATGTGGAACATTGGCCTCCCCGGTGCATAAAAACAAACTGGCAAACAATGAAAGGGAAAACGGTGGAATGCTGCAGGATGCTGTTTGGCTTGTCTTGTCTTGTCGGAGAAAGAACACGTGAGGCTCAAGAGGCTTAAGATGAATTTTTACCTAAATGACTGGCTCCTGTTCAAACGTTTTAGATTTCTGAGTAACTTTGTTTACTTGGTAAGGTCTTTTTTTAATGATTCTTCTGTAAATCATGGATAAAAGACTATGAAATTAATATGGGTGAGTAAGTGTCCAAATGTTCCACTTCAGAAAACTTGCTCACTTTTGTGCACGTGTGCGTACACACACACACACACACACACACACACACACACACACACACACACACACACACACGTCAACAAGTAAAAAATCCAACAAAGTCCTAGGGAGAGTTCTGCCCTTTGGTGAAAATAGTTAACCTGTTGTTTTAAAAGAAAGGTATGTCTTTCTAAAGAAAACACTTCTATCAATGTTAGAATACTTTTCTTCAAATGCCAGAGTTTTATTCAGCAGTAATACACTGCAGGCAATAAAAGTGTCTCCAACTACAGCCTCAACTTTTCCTGGTGTATTTAGAATTACACATGGGGCCAGGCTCTGCCATGCAGGTGTTGGTTTAAAACCAAAGCCAAACTCCTGGCGATCTTGTTCCTTGTTGTCTTCCTGGTTTATTGTTTCTTCTTACTGTCTTCTTTTCTTTCTTTCTCCTTTCTTTCCTTTTTTTATTTTGCCAGTCTTGGCATTTGAACTCAGCTGGGTGCTGTCCCTCAGCTGCTTCTGCTCAAAGCTACTTGTCTATCATTTGAGCCACAGCACCACATCTGCCCTTTTCTGATTACTTTTTTTGAGATGAGAATCCACAGACTTTCCCGCTCAGGTTGGCTTCCAACTGCAATCCTTAGACCTCAACCTCCTGAGTAACTAGGTTTACAGGCGTGAGCCACTGACATGGAGCGCTGTTTTGTTTTGTTTTGTTTTTTAAACCCAATAGGAAATACAAATTACTTATTCTTTCAAATCAATGACCCACTGAATGCAGAACAGATCCTCCTCGTCATGCCATCTCTCATGTGATTTGTGAATGAAGCAAACCGGGAGAGAAACTTGTCAGGTAAGAGAACGGATGTTTGATAACGTATTAGCTTCCAGGAAAAGATTATTTAAGCTTCTATTGTAGTGATGAAAAAGTCTCACAACTCCTTACAAAAATAAATGAACTCAAACCAAGACCTTCGAACAGTATCACAGCCTAGCAGATTCCCCGACTGTCAGATAGGCTATTAGTCACTGATTGTACACTTACGTTCCCAGCTTTCAAAATGATTGGACATTAATGTTATGAGGACATACGTGATAGGCAAAACAGCTTAAGGACAGTACCCAGGCCCTGAGTCCAAGCCCCACAACTGACAAAAATGAAAGAAAGAAGAAAAATTCTAGGAGTGTCCATTGAAGCAAATATTCCAAAAAGTAATTATTATGTTCTCAATTGCATTTATTAGATGACTTCTTTGTTTCATATTTGTTAGAAGTCTGACCTGTTCATCAGATACTGCAAGGTTAATAATTGTTGGTGATAACAACAAGTAGTTATGAAAATATTCAGAAACTATTTAATACAAACTTCCAGCTCTCTCATCTTGTGAACCAGTCCAAAATGTTCAGCTTTCACAGGCTAGCTTCACTTAAAGTTGGTATTTTAAGCCAACTTGAATGCTTATTTGACCAAATAGTTTTTCCTTTTTTTGTGGTGTTTAGAATTTAGAAAACCAATGTAATCATTCAAGGTGGGAAAGTACTTGCCCATGAAATAAGTGTTTAATCCTGTTTCTCTAAGATTATGTAGATACCTTCTGTTTCTCTTTCCTTCAAGTAGCTGTATAGCTATGTCTGAAAATATCCTCCATCTTACTTTGGCTCAATAGTTGATCTTTATCTCTACAGGACAAGGTAATTGCATACAACAAGACAATAATATTGAAAGTATTTTGTTTCTAATCACATTATCTTTTAAAGTTTATCTTGAAAGACAATTAGAGCCAGTGAGCGATTCCTACTTTTCCTTTCTTACCAGCTTGGGTTCTTAATAAGAGTCTGTATTTCTAAGGTTAAAATAAGAAAGCATGTTCTATATGAAACATCATTGTTTCCCTTCTGAAAGCATTCACAAATGGTGAGTTATACAAACAGGTATTTCAAATAGCACATTATCTAAAGTATCACAAAGAAGGCTACCTATTTAATTTGACACTACTTAACAAGAAACCAGATGCCTCTTTTAATGTTCTGCATGAAAATCCCTCCAACTAGAGCACTCAGTTCATGAGTATAGCTAATGAGAAGTTTCATTCAATGCATGACAAGGTCCCTTTCTTTCATTATCCAATGATAGTCCTCTATTTTCCTTTACGCTTTCCCAGAAATCTCTTCAAATAGGCCCAAGCTTTTGGTGAAAGTATGATATTGTTATGCATTTATTAACACTCCTTGTAGGTCTCTGTGTTTCCTTCTACTGTTATTCTCACTGATACTTTTTGAGACAAGGAAGCTAGAATCACGTGGTGGTAACCTGGCATCACATGATTACCAGTACCATTATTAATATACCAAAGCAAGAAAAAACTATATTATTGAAAATAAGCATTAAAGATAGTTGTATACAAACATGAAATGTTATAAAATTAATTCATAAGTAAAACTATGAACTTTTTACTTCATATTCACCAGAAAATGAATATTTACTTCAGCCAGATATGTTAATGTAAAAAATATAAGCTTTGTCACTTTTTGTCTTCATTTATTGTATGACATAGCTAGTGTCCTAATTCATAAATAGATAAGACATACAGAGACACACAGAGACACAGAGAGACACACGCATACACACAGACACAGACACAGACACAAATATCAAGACACACACACACACATTTTTGTCAGTACTAGGATCAAATCCAGAGCCTGGTCAATCTTTACCTTTATTTACCTCTACACAAAAAAATTTAATTGCTATGAATGTCTCCAGGGCCGAGTATGAGGACTTTTCATAAACTGATGGAAAAGGGATAAGGAGTACAGTGCAAAGAGAATAATAATTTTGTAGCATGTACCAATAGTTAGAAGGCATAAAGCAATTTGTGTTCATGAGTCTCCAAGCTCAACATACATTATTATCCTGCCTGAGATGGTTTCATCCTCTATAAGATAATTAAAGAGTAGCAACAGGTCATTAGCATTGGCTCAGTAAAGACTCAGAGCTGTGTTCAGGAAGACAAACTTTGACATTGCAAAGAATGCCACCAGGTGCTTTCTGGGTCCTCTCATTTCCATGCCGATGTGAATTTCCAGGAGGTAGACACTTGTATGAATTTCTAATAAGCTCCTCATGAGTTTCTCATGTTGCTGATCCTCAGATCAAAATCAAAGTACCAAGATGCAAGTGTTACCTGCTAAAGAATATAAAACAAGGAAATAAAACCTATAAAACCTACCATCCCTAATGCTTTCAGCAGCTGTCAATAATAACATATTTGAAAAAAAAATCTGGTGTGCTCAATGCTTCCTTTTCTTTTCTTTCTTTTTTTTTTTTGCCAGTCCCAAGGCTTGTACTCAGGGCCTGAGCACTGTCCCTAGGCTTTCTCAGGGCTAGAGCTTTACAACGTGAGCTACAGCATCATTTTCAGGTCTTACTATGCATTTGGTATCAAGGAATTGAACCCAGGTCTTCCTGCATGCTAGGCAATTGCTCTGCCACTAGGCCAAACTCATAGCCCAGTGCTTCATTTTTTCAGCACAATCATTCAGTTCTGCAGGCACTGTATGGATTCAAATGCTATGGAGGGAAAATATGATCAAAGCACAATATAGACATGTATGAAAATGATTGTTATAATTGTATAATTAGTATCTGCTTATAGAAGGAAAGCAAACAATATATGCTAAGCCACTTTTTACATTGCTTTATGCTAAAACGGAAGGGCTGTCAAAATTAGGCACCCAGCAGAACCACAGAAAACTTGCTAAAACACATATTACTGAGCTCAACATCCAATTTTTCAATCAGTAAGTCTAAAATGGAACTATGAGTTTCCAAGTGATATCCATGCTGTCCTTGGAAGACTACAATAATTCTCTTTTGTAATCATTGACATGTAAGAGCACTGAAATCAAGTCAAAAGAAATATACAACAATATCCAATGATAAAAACCAGAAAGTGTAATAATTAAAAAAAAATCTTGAGTAAATCAAACTGATAAAGCAAGTTCTTTCAATTTTCCCAGAAGGAAAAGGAAACAAGTTTGGAAAGTCAACTTCAAAGCCAAAGGGAACTCCCTGGAAAATGCCCCACATCCAAGCTGAGAACCGTAAAAGTATATTTTTAAAAAGTCTTAATCATCTTCTGAAGTAAAAATAACATTGATTCCTAAGATGTGTAAGCATTACTCTTCAAAGTAATACTAGATAAAGACTCATCTTGTGAGCCATAAAAGGAGAGGAATGATCTGATATGTGCCCATAGTAAAACATTTCAGTCTCTGGACAAATATGTTGAAATGAAGCACTCTGGTTTAGTTGTGTGCTTGATGTAACACAGGAAGAAAAGGAGGGGAATTCTGTGACCTTTTTGCCTTCCTCAACTTTTGAATGACTGGAAGGACTAGAGATTGAAGTCATTAGAAGACTAGGGAAAAAGAAGCCACTAGGAGACACATAAGTAGAAACGTTGTCCATGGTAGTTAATAAAAGTATACATTATCACTATTACTACTGTGACTCTTAGGAGACAATATGAATATTAGTAAGCTTCTGGAGGTTTTGAATTATTTTATTTCTAACATTAAGCTGAAAATGACCTAAGCAATTATCCAGAATGGTTCATCACATCAGACATGTGTCTATAACTTTTCTTCTCAAATTTGAAAATCTTGGATTTTTTGTGTGAATTAAACAAAGGAATTTACATTTAGAAATTTGAGGTGATATAGATGTAAGGCAATAAGAACAACTTTGTGCTAAAAGTTGTAAAATATTTTAGGAAGACTATCATAAATTTGCTTTCTAAAATGGGAAATATTTTATTAAATTTGGAGTAATTTTCCAAAGCAGTCTAGGAATTCTGGAAGCTCTATGTCCTTTAACCTTTTATTTTGGTTCTTTTAAATCACAAAATGATTATATAAGTATATAAACTAAAAAAAATTATATATAAACAGAAATCTCTACAACCTCATTTACTAAGGAATGCAATGCTTGTTCTTCTAGAATTTGTATGTTATCTATCACTCAATCCATTTTATATCTATGTGCATGTGCATATGTATTTGTGGGATTTATATGTATACAAAACATGCATAATGCTTTTCTTTACCCTAATTTTTCATGTATAATATCGATCTATATTTATTCTACCTTTTATTCTTATTCATTTTATTTTTATTTATTTTTTTTTACTGAGTACTTTTTTATTGTAATTAGTAAAAGGGTTACATGATATTTGCCAGATAGAAGATGCATTAATTCACATACATTGATACCCTTTCACATGTCTTGGTACCCATTACCCTCCCCCACACACTCCCCACCCGTCTTGGTTTTCCCCCCTTCCCTATCTCTTATTCATTTTAATAGTAGTATAGAATTTAAAATTACAAGACATTTGCTACCTTATCTTCTCATTAACAACTTAAAGTTTTTGCTATGCAACAATTCTGGAATGAATATTCCTAAAAATATAACTTTATAAATCAAATAGTAGCTTCTACAGGTAGTAGGAAAGATGACATTTTCAAAATTCTGACCAATCATGTCAAATTGTCCTTCAAAGAACTTGTACTAGTTTATCACTCCACCAATAATTAGTGACAATTTTCTACTGCATAACTTCTCTCAGAATGACTACTATTAATTTGCTTCTTTGAGGGCATGTTTTGACTGTTAGTTGAGTCAGAAGGAAAATAAAGAATTCATTCTAGGAACATCAGGGAAACAAAAGGAATGAGGTAAAGTAAAATTCAATTTTCAAAGTATATTATCTGAAGTAAAGAAATTAAGGCTTAAGTAGAAATTAGACTCCAAAATAGAGTGGCTCAGAAAAACAATTCCACAATAAAACCTCACAAAATATAGTAGCTTAAATTCTTTCTTCTAGTCACTCTTCTTTCCTCCTCTTCCTCCTCCTTATTCTTCCTCCCCTTCCCCCCATCCCTCTCTGTCTCATGAAATCTCTGGCTAGTCTGAGCTGTCAGGCCCTCTTTTTCTTTGTAGGCATTCAAAACTTCAGGTTTACAGCATTTGTTATCCATAAAGTATTAGTCTTTTCTGTCAGTGTGGTGATGTGTAATGTTAACTTGTGTGCTTTTCACTTTCTCTTTCTATGCTTTTCTCTTGTACGTTTCTCAGTCATGGGTGAGGAAAAAAAACTGCCCTCCAAATTTTCAGTTTTCTTCAGGGAAAACAATGTTCCTGAAAGCTACTGCTCAAATGGAGAAATAGTTGCTTTGCCCTCAAGTTCTACCATGCAACAGAATCTTCAGAATCCTTAAAGACTGATTTTTAAAACTAATTGCTATTTTGGGAGCAGTAGGAATGGGCCTCTCCTAATCATGTTCAGAAATTGAGGGCATAATTAGATATTTACAACTTATTGTCATACTTCAAGATCCATCTATCCTTCTCAGAGGCTAACTGATGAAATGTTTTTCAAGAGCCTCTTAGGAAAGCCTGGTATGGTGGCTCATGTCTGTAATCCTAACTACTCAGGAGGCTGAGCTCTGAGGATCAAGGTTCAAAGCCAGCCCTGGCACTAAAATCTATGAGATTCTTATCTCTAACCACTAGAAAACCGGAAGTGGTGCTGTGGCTCCAGGGATAGAAGGGTAGCCTTGAACTGAAGAGTTCAGGGACAGTGCCCAGGCCCAGAGTTCAAGCCCTACAACCGACAATTTAAAAAAAAAAAAAAAAGAATCTCAAAGAATGGAGTAGTACACTCTGTAAGTCATGAATTTTTCCCTTTGGAGATTCAAGCCAGATTCTTCTGTTTGCTACCCATCTACAGCGAACATTGCCAATACTATGGGCCTCGGACCCCAATATCTGCAGGTCAAAATGGTGTCCGTCATTCCATTTTTGTTTCTAATTATGGCAATTGCAACTACCTTTTCTCTGAGGGTTTAGCACTACGGCATGGTTCTTTCTCACTCTAAATTTCTTTCAATTCCTTTAACCTGAAGGATCTTGAAATAAAGGTGGCATTCCCCCATGTACTGAAAACAACAACAACAAAACACACAAAAAAACATACTGATTGTTACGAAATGCCATTGTCTCCTTGGTCGATTTTCTTAATTTTTATTGCATCAATGGAAAATGTCTGTTTTCTAGCAGTTCTTGTTGAGTGTATAAGAAAGGTTGTAGACTGTGTATTTTTAAATCTATTTTAAGACTCTCAGTTCTCTAAACATTAAAAAAAATGTTCTAGTACTGGTATTCTAAACTGTTCAGAAACCCTAGTATCTTCATATCACACAATTCTTTTAAATGAAGTCCACAATTCAGTAGTCAAAAGGAAGTTACTAGAGATATTTAAAGCTACTTTGACGAAGACACTAAATTCAAAATACTAGGTAAATGCAACTATATGAGGAAATTAGAACAGTTCACCCTGACATTTGTGTTACCTTAGAATATGTCTCCCTTTGTCATCATGTTCCTGATAATGTGGTTCTCAAAAGTCCTTTTAGTTCTAGGGGATGCTCCTGGAAACAAACTTAACAGTCTCCACTTGGGAAATGCTGAAATTGACCGCTCATTTTAGATCTTGACGCAATGGAAGATAGTGTGGGAAGCTCTTGAAGAAACTGGCATTTCTTTGTCAGTCAAAATCCTTGGAAAAACTTGGATTAAGTGAACTAAGTCAAGCCCAGAGAGACAAAAGATGTATGTTTCCTTTCATAAGTGGAAGCTAGAATTAGTTTATAAATATCTATATAGAAAGAATATATAGAGATAGGTAGAGAGAAAGAGACAGATGGACAGACAGATGGATGGATAGATAGATAGATAGATAGATAGATAGATAGATAGATAGATAGATAGATGGACCTGAATGCTTGGGATGGTATGCAAGAGTATACATATATATTAACTGAAATATAATAGATCCATGGGAGAACTCACACAATATAATTTCACAGAAAAGCTAAGATTCAAGAAAATAAACGCCAAGACACTTGAATGATACTTGAAAGGAATAGGGTGGGGTCAAGAGGAAGGAGATAGATAAATGAAGAGAAGAAAGGAAGTGGAGAATGCAGTCAAAAATTCAATGTATAGGGGCCAGGAGTTTGGCCTTGTGGTAGAGTGCTTGCCTACCATGCACGAAGACCCGAGTTCGATTCCTCGGAAAAATGCCAGAAGTGGTGCTGAGGCTCAAATGGTAGAGCTCTAGCCTTGAGAAAGCCCAAGGACAGTGCTCAAGCCCTAAGCTTAAGCTCAAAACTGGAAAAAAAATCCATGTATAGTCTACAAAAATAAGAAAGTGAGGGAAGAGGTAGATTGGGAGGAATGAGGGAGAATGTTGAAAGGGGTTAACATTGACTAAGATGCATTATATAAAAACAAAACTGCTTTGTTGAATGGTAACTCCTTTGCACAACTAAACTAAACTAAAGATGATATATATATATATATGATCTTTGCTATATATATGTTCAAATATGACATACGCCTATATCTATGTATGTTCAAATCCACCAATATACATGGATAATCTCATGTTACTAGTTTTAGTCTAAAACAATGCTTTAACATTATACTGTAAAGGCTTTGAAAATATTATACCTTTATAAAGTGCAGTAATTCTGTAACCTGCATAATTACATTGTGGATTTAGTCCTCAGGCATGTCTGTGTCATTACTAGGTAGAAGGATTCTTTTAATGATATAATAGGAGCTTTCTAGTTCTCTGCTAAAACCTTAGCTTTTAATTTTCAGGGTGTTTTTTATTTCTTTTGCTTTGTTTCTTGAGCTCCCCAGAATAGTCATAGTCAACCCTGCAGTCTTTTTAATTACCACAATACCATAAAAATCAAATGCAAAAGCCATTTGATAACTGACCTTCCATTCTACTCTGGCACTGGCAGTAAACCCAGTAATTACTATGTCTGGTAGTGTTTTCTTTCAAAAGACCATACATTCTTCAGTGATTTAATGAGCAATCACAGAATGCCTTATTGAGAATCCACTTTGTGTGGCTGCCCCTGCATTAAGAATGATTTAATTCACAATCCCCATAGGAAATAAAATTATTCCCGGATGGTTTAAATAAACTGACTGTCATGAACTACTACTTATGGACATGTGTGTAGAACACATATATATTAGACCATCTGCAGAATAACATCAATAGAGAACCTACCCCTCGCTGTTGGGTTCCCCCACTAAGCATCAGTCATCAGGAAAGAAATGTTCTAAGCGATATTCTCTCTTTATCTCATTCAAATTCCTGAAAGCACTTGTGTTTGTTGAGATGAAACAGAAGCCACTCAATGTCCAAACCACAGCAGAAAATAAGGGTCAAAGTGGCTATATGGTTTTAAATTACATAGCTAGTATATGGTTTTACTAAAGACCAGATGTGACTCATGGATATTTATTTTCTTTTCTCTGATCTATCTATTATATTTTAAGTTAAACACATAGATCTGGCCGTGGAAATGAAAAGAAATTGAGAGTAATGGAGTATGGATGGGGAAAAAAAAACCACCCAAATAAAACATGAATGTTTTATATTATTGAAGTAAACAATGATGTGTGCATGTGTCCATGCTTGTGATACAATCTAGCATCTGAACTGTGCCATCAGCACTTTTGTTATTATTTCATTCAAGGATGGCCTTGAACTTGTGATGCTCTTTACTACATCTCTTGAGTATGTGGGATTACAAGTGAATGGCACCATATCTAGGTCACACCTATTTTTATAGTATTTACTATGATCTGAAATTATTTATGAATTTATCATCTGTTGCCCTTATTGGAATATGAGTTTCATCAGCTGAGAATTTTGTTGTTCCTCTTTAATGTTTTACTTTGGGAGCCTAGATCAGTATACAACATTTAGTAAATTCTCAAATACTATTTGTTGAAAAACTAGTAAATAAATGAACAAAGGAGTGAGTGAAGAAATACATTCCTCTGGAAAACTGGTGATACAGAATTGTATCTAGAAATATAAATGCTCAAATGATTCTGAGTAATAGAGATCACAAATTATATAGGTACAAATTCCATTATTCTAAAGTTATATTTTTACCTGATTTTGTTCCAAATTTGACCTCTGTTAATAATAAAGATAGCATCCCACATACAGTAACCCTTTAAATAATTATTCAGAAATATAACATATATATTTCTTTTACTTATGACACATCATTTGTCCCTTCCATTTTCCCTCATGAAATGATCTTCAAGTGAGTTACGTCATGGGTGACTTCCACGAATAGTCTAATTCTTCAATAATTTTATCAAAACATGAAAACAGTGGTATGAACAGTAGAGACTTCATGCCTTGAGCCAGCAAAGATAGCTGGCTCCTTTGTCGTGGAAGACACTCATGACCAGTGAAAATATCTGCATGATAGCCATGTCCTACTGTTACTTGAACTTGGACACATAGGAAGCTAAAAGCCTTGGGCAGTTTCCACACAAACTCTTAAGTGGAAGGTCATCAGTGACATCAGAGATTTTTTTGCTTGCCTCTTTGGCCTCTGAAGGAGACAATATGCTTTACATAGCTCCTGAGATGCACAGCCCGCTACAAAACAATCTTAAGCCTGGGCACAAATACAGTCAACCTGTAGCCCGCAGCTATCACCCAGACAAACCACAGACGTGTGAGTCAGAAAACAAGCACCGGTGGTCATAATGCACTAAACTTCGGAATGGCTTGTTTTGCAGGATTATGGTTGCTGTGGATGATTCACAGTTACCTTGGACTGGGGACATAAAATGAATGTTAAAGCGATAAGAAAAAAAAATGAAGGGCAATGTCAGGAAAAGAGCACAAGAGAGCCCTTCCGTTTTTAGAAGCTGCCAGAGGATGTAAGTCATTAAAAAGAACCAGTACTCTTTTACTTTCCATTCCTGGCTACCTCTCAAGCATTAGATCCAATGGATTGTTTGCCTACCTATATTAAAATTTAAGTTCTTAGGGTATCTCTTAAATGTGAGTAGTGAATAAAAGACATTTACTGTCAAGGAAAGTGGAGTTTTCCTAAGGACCAGTTGGGAAGGGAAAGGGAAGCACACAGGCAAGCTAGAATTCAGTCTCCATGAATCATTCCCTCCGGTGAAATCCAGTGAACCTCTTGACCACTTTTAAATGTTAGAGATCCACTTACAGCGTTCTGTGTATCAGTTTTTGATATCCCAGTCATGGGCTATGGAAATGTTAATATAAACTTGGGGAAAAATGAAAAGGCAGTATCTTTCTCTTAAAAACAAAAGAAAAACTATTGGGAAATGCTATGAGCTGAAGCTTCACTTCAGGTATCTATTTGTTCCTACCCTGCTAAGAAAAGCTGAATGGAAAAACTGATCCACTATTTTTTAAAACTAGGAAATTATAGGGTTACTCTTTAATACTTTTATGGATGTATAACTAATGAGAAATATCGTTTCATTCTTTCATTCCTCTGCCTGCCCTCCCCCTCTCCCTGAAAAGTGATGACTCTAATTTAGCATGACCTGCTGTCAGCTCAGGAAATTTCCACCCTGAGAGTTTCCTAGCAGAGTCAAAATCAGTCACAGTCAGAAACAGATAAAGATTGTTTTTATGGGAGTGCCTGAAACTGCATTTAAATTCTATCTTAAAAAGTTGCAAAGTATTCGGCTAATAATTTTCCATAGTGTCATTTTTAAACTATTTTGGCTTGCTCGGTGAATAGTACATACATTTACCATTCAAAAATTAATAAAAAGGCATTATATTTCTTGGAACAGAGTGTCTTTGAGAAAGCAAACATCCTCCCAGTGCACAGACATTATCCAGTTTATTTGGGGCGACAGATTTAGGCCTGGGTAGACCTTGGCCTGGTTCTACATTGAGAGGGAAGAGAAACCTGATCAAGATGGTCTCGCAGGCTAAATAATACTTGGTTCCAGGTGGAAAGAACACTACATGCCTCTTGAGAATGTCTCCACTCCTATCCCTCAACTGAGTTAACAACACAATCTCCAAAGATGTTCTTTTGGTACAATTCCAGGACAAATAGAAGAATCTCAAGCTGCATCTACTCTTTCTCTCTTTCTCTTACCCCCCAAATGCTGAAAGAACTGCTCAAGGAAATCCAGGAAAGAGAAGTGAAGACAAAATATTTTGGAAATGGGGCTGAGAGTTTGGCCTAGTGGTAGTGTGCTTGCCTAGCGTGCACGAAGACCCAGGTTCAATTCCTTGGTGTCACATACATAGAAAAAAGCCAGAAGTGGTGCTGAGGCTCAGGTGGTAGAGCTCTGGCCTTGAGAAAGTCCAAGGGCAGTGCTCAGACCCTGAGCTCAAGCCCAGAACTGTCAAAAAAAAAGAAAAAAATATTTTGGAAATGCAGTTGTAATGAAGGTATGAATTTATTATTAATTACACAAATATTGACTAAGAAACTAACATAGATTTGTCACCCCCTAATCACTGGGACCATAGAGGATAACCCAAATTATAGTTAAATTAAAAGTAGTTGAATGGACCCCCCAAAAAATAATGTTTATTTACATCATATCCAACATTTGAGAACCAGTTTAGTAGTCTAAGACATCATTAAAAAGGACAAAAACAATTTAAAATTTGTTCAGAGACATTGAGCTTTGATAGGCTTACTCTAAATTATGACCAGAAGAGCTTCTGTTTGTCAGAACTCTACATTTGGATAGATTTTTGCTTTGTCTATTATTGGAATAGGAGCTGAATTAGTGTAAAAAAAAATCAGGTTCTGGCATTCTTCCTTTCTTCAGATTACTCCTTTAGCTTCACACCAACATGGTAACTTTGCCTGAATAGGTTGCTGATCCATTGGCTGAAAACAGCTAACATTATAGGAAAACTGGGACTGAGCCTACCCTCTTTCCACCAACAATATCCAGGCTAACACCCAGCACACAGCAGATTCTTTACTGACAATGATTTTGGAAAATGTGTGAAAGATTCTATAGGCCAGATTATAATGGCTGGGTTTATGAATCTCAATAAACAGCACATCTTTTTCTGACTGGTTTATGAATTGAAAAGAGGGCAACAGAATATGACAGATGAAAAACCAAACAAAAAGTTTCTGCAAAATGACCAAAAAGTCAATGTTCCAGGAGACATTTTCTATCTTAAACAAAACTAAACAATGGACATTATCTCACATCATAAGACTGCCCTTGTCCTTCCCCGTTGGAGCTTAGTTCCGTTTGTTTGCCTTAAAGATTGAAGAATAATTGCTGCATGCCAGTGGCTTAGGCCTGTAATCCTAGATACTTAAGAAGCTGAAATATGAGGATCACAGTTCAAAACCAGCTTAGGCAAGAAAATCTGAGACTCTTATCTCTGATTAACTTCCACTAATCAGTAAGAATCTAATTTTCTAAGCATCAGTATTAAAGAGTCCATTTGCTCACACATTTAAAAAAGACAATTTTGATTAGAAATGATTTTGTTCAGGGCCTGGCCAATGCACCTAAGCCACTTTGTGCTCAAGGTTGGCCACTCTACTACTTGCGCCACAGCATCATTTCCAGTTTTTGAGTGGTTAATTGGAGATAAGAGTCTCATCAGTAATCTTCTGCCCTGGCTGACTTTGAACTGAGATCCTTAGATCTTGGCTTTCTAAGTAGCTAGGATTACAGGAGTGAGCTACCCATGACAAGTTTGCAGAAGCTTTTAATGTTTGCAAATGTTTTTATTCTTAGTTTACCTCTACCACTATTAATAATCAATTCCATGCAGTTGGGAGGCATTGCTAATTTCTGAAACTCTTCTTCATCACAAAGCTAAATCCTGAGCACTCCATGTCTCCTCAAGTGGGTACTAATAAATGAACCCACTGATGGAATTATATACATAAACTGTGAGAAAAGATCCAAATGTCTACAGCAAACTTGATATATGTTAAAGCTCTCTGGGCATTTAGGTATACACAGTAAACTATAGGATATCTTATGCTTAAGTTTTCACATACAGACATTCTAATACCATAAAACATGCAAGCAAATTGTCAAAACACACTAATATAGATTTGTCTTTCAGAACCATGAAAAACAGACCTTACAAAAATCCAACTTTAACTGACTTAAAGGTCAAAAGTCTTTGAAATTATGACAAAGTACATGGTTCTCATCAGTACAATATTCTGGTCAGCCAAAAATTCACCTCTGAATTGTCAAATGGCTTAAAAGGACACGGTGAAGAATTTGAAATTATACTCAAGGGAATATTTAGTCATATTTTACATTTTAGAGTGGAATTTTCTAGTCCTATTTATTTAAAAGCACATAAAACATTTCAAAGGTTTGAATGTTATCAAATGACAGTATCCCTATGAGATGAAAGGATTAAAAAGTTGTACCAATCTAGTAGACTTAGAAACCAAATAAAAATGGCTTCCAAGAGGAAGAGAAAAAATGAAATCATCATGTCTATGCATTGTGATGAGGATATATTTGCTATGGAATTATTTTCTTCTTGAATTGATGCTAAGTCAGTGGAAAGTTTTGATAAAAATCACATATTTAATAAAAACTTGTGAGTAATTCTTTTTCTATTTTTAGATAGTTATTTAACCAATTAAAAAATCACTTAGGCATTTTCTAAGTCTGTGACTTAGTTCTGATTTTGTATATGCCAGTCAGAGTTACTTGAATAAATAAATGAGTCTATTTCTTACTTACATTTCTTCTATCTGTTTTTCTAGAAGAGATTTTATGTGTCCTTGTCCAGTTGTAGCATTATTATTTAAACAGAACATAATTGTGTCCACCATTCCTTTTCAAAATTAAAAAAAATATTGTAATGGTGATGTACAGAGGGGTTACAGTTTCCATTCTTTTTTTACAAAGTCATTTTGAGGAAAAGTTTTTAGGAAGAATCATATTCATGAAAAAATACATGGATACAACAGGAACATTCTCCATTTCTATACCATTCCCTGTCTCTCACATCTCTTGATTTTCTCAATAATTTGCTTATGACATTTTGTTCAGTGTCCCAATGTTAGAAATATAGAACATCCACTAGTCTCATGCTTGCATCCACTCTATTAATGACCTCAATTCATCTTTCATCTCTGTTTCAATCCTAACTTTGCTCTTCCTAAGAGGTTATTTTTGGGCAGAGGTAGACATGTTATTGTATAAATGCGAATGTAAGGTCTTGAGCTTATTCTGAAGCAAATACTTGAACATTTCATTAAAAGAACTGTACTGTTCAGGGTATTGTTCTTTGTTCTGACTTTGGGGACTGTTTATCTACTATAGAGGCAGACGAGCCTCTGATACTCTCAATATCAAGTTATTAGTATTAGTGTTCAGGATTCTTTAGCACTGGAGATTCTTGGAAATAGGTATGTTGATAGTTGGCTATTCACACCACTTCCAATGTACTTTTTTCATTCCTCTTTCTGACTGCTTAGTCTATGGAAGAGCCAATTATTATGAGACTTCTTGAAATTCAGTCTTGACCAGGACATCAAGAGTTAATAAAAGCAGGACAGATAAAACAGTCATATTGCAAGGCTTGTGCATTTCCAGTTCAATGATTTATGCATTTAAAAAACACACAGTCAAATATCAAGTAGTATAATCTTCACTAAAATTATACTAGGTAGTAGAATAGAAATATAATTTAGACAATTGAAAGACAAAACAGATGGTTTGATCAACATGCATGCCTATAATACTAACCAAGTCATAATTAATGAAATAATCAGTAGTAATTAACCACCTGGCACTTTTTCATGGTTATTTTACTAATTAAAATGTTAATTTTGAAGCACAGGAAATAAACATTGAAAACTAGTATTGTAACTTCAGGTGGCAGTGAATCACAGTGAGTGATCCATTGGCTGGTACGCTAACATTTCTGTGAAGTGATATTTCTAAGTATTTCCTGGGTACTTGCATCTTAAGGTGAGAATCCGTTAGTAAAGTTACTTATGAAGAAAATGTTAGAGAGAGTGGGATAATTAATTTTTACTATTATATCATTTAAGAAGAAAAATCAACTCTATAACTTACTTTCTTTCAGTTGACTATTTTTTGCCAGTCCTGGGGCCTGAACTTGGGGCCTGAGCACTGTCCTTGGGCATTCTCAAGGCTAGAGCTCTACGACTTAAGCCATAGCACTGTTTCCAGATTTTTTTCTATGTATGTGATTCCGAAGAATCGAACCTGGGTCTTTGTGCATGTGAGGCAAGCACTCTACAATTACGCCAAACTCCCAGCCCTTAGTTGACTTTTATTAAATACCTGAAACATGTTGATAGAAATTCAATCCATCAACTGGAATTAGCACCTTAAATATTATAAACCAAGCAGCTTAGAAAGACAGATATTTTATGTTTTCAGTCACATGAACAATCTAAAATATAGTACAACATGATGGTTAAAGGGGG
The DNA here is from genome assembly GCF_031878675.1 of Megascapheus bottae. Lineage (NCBI taxonomy): Eukaryota > Metazoa > Chordata > Mammalia > Rodentia > Geomyidae > Megascapheus > Megascapheus bottae. The sequence continues at coordinate 30,112,527 of NC_143516.1, read as the reverse complement.
AGGTATTTATGGGGAAACTATTGAAAGGGAAGGAGAATGTAAAAAGGAAGGGTACATATACAAGTACATCATATGTACATGTGTGAACAAAGCATTATGATCCGTGTTACAATGTCAATAAAAAGGGGGGGGGGGAAGAGAGTAAGGGAATCAAAATCAAAAACAGTAATATATGTTAAGATTAAACTCTACAGTTTCTAATGCAGAAATAGAACAAAACGATGATTGAAAAGGTACCATCAACTTTTTTCTATCAGTGCAAATGTTATGGTTACAAACATGTGAGGAACTGGGGGCAGGGAGGAAAGATAGAAGAAAAAATGAGAAAATTTAATTTCATCTGGTTCATTCTATTCTGCATTGTTTTGGGGCCCCATGTTTAGTATCCTTATTCATATGAAAGGATCTGATTTTAGACTGATGGAAGAAGCTGTCAGACACTGCTTCATGAACCCTTTGTGGTTTAGGCAAAGCTAACAAATTCTCATAGTAGACAGTGGTCTTCTTTGTATGGAGCATTCCACAGCTACAACAAGCACCCCATTTCAGTGTCTAACGACTGTCGCAAAGCTCTGCCTTATTCTATAAGGTCATTTTCTTTTTCTCCCCTCGTTGCTCTGTGCTCAGATGAGACTGAGAACATCTGGTCTTCATTCCTAATATAACGACATTCCCGGCTCTCCAGTTCCTTTTTATATCACCCTCAACCTTCTCTTCCTTGGGCTAAATTCCAGGTCTAGTCTCTCTTCTTCAGAGATTCAGTGTCCCAGGATTTTAGGCATCTTTGCCCGCTCTGAATCCACACAAAGCCACTTGGCAGTAGTCCAGAATGTGTCTCTTGGCTAAGAGAAGTAGAAAAGCAGAATTGCCTGCTTGCTTTTTGCCTGTCACCTTTGCTCTTCTCTCTTCCACCTTTCATCTTTCACCTTCCATCTTTCATCTCTCTGCAAGCAAACATCCATTCGTTGCCGTCCTCAGACACACACAAGCAAAAGAAATGATTTTATTTGAGGAAGAGATATTATTCCCCCCCCCCATCACCACACCATCATTAGCTTGCCTTTCCCACTCAGTCTCAAGGGGAAGATTGACGCGAAGACTGAGCTTTGGGAGAAAAGTGGCAGACAGCTGTGGCTTCAGCTTCCAGCGGTCACACAGCTCCAGTGCGACTGGAAGGTCAAGGGAAGCGTGGAGAACCACAGACTGTTCACGTGGCCTGGAGGAGATGACCAACCCCTAATAAAAACACCGTCTGCCGGACATGCCATTGGGCTGGCATGCTAATTGAAAACAGCAGGCGTGGGTCTGAGCTCTTTGACTTTAACATTCAGTTTAGAATAATTTCTCCTTCCACAGGAAAAGAAGTGCTCAGCCAGTAAATCTGTGCAGGAGAGAGGGGGGAGATGGAGAAGAGGGAGAGGAGAAAGTAGAAGGGAAAGGAAAAAGGGAAGGGAGAAGGAAATAAAAGGAAGCTAGGAGAAAAAAAAACCTGCCAGTCCTGCTCTAATTTGAAGAGAAATATTTCTTTTTGTTTTGCTGGAAAATCCATATTAGTTAATTTCTTTCTTTCATTAGGACCCATCTTTACGTTTCTGTGCACAAGTGTTTGATCCTGTAGCATGAACAACAGCAAGTCACTTTATTCAGGAGTTTATTATTTTTTGCCTTGCTTATTTTTTCCCAAAGGAAAGTAACACCAGCATACAGTTGAGCTCTAAATTACTTCTCTGTCTTTCTTTCCCAGAATCAATTGCTTTGATTTTTCTGTTACTTCTATTTCTTCAACTGGCATGCATAAGAGTTCGTGTTGATTTCAAACTTAGGCATAATATATTGACTTTCTACTATGGAAAATGAGCATTTAACTTTCATTACCCCACCTCTTCATCATTCAATGTGTGGTTAAATAAATAGGAGACTTGAGGTCCAAGTCATTGGTGGAGGCCTTAGACAAGAATGTTCAAGGCCCTAGGCTTTTGAGTCCCAGCACCACTAAATAAATATAGGAACAAATAAGCAGGTAAGTAATATATTCAGAAAAACGTAGGGAGTATACATATATATGCATATGAAATACATTTACAGATAAACTAAATAGCATAATAAGACTACTCCTTGTTATTTGTGCAACTTGTTTCCCTTGGAACCTAAATTGTTTTCATTTTTCCAATTGTTTGGTTTTCTATATACTTTTCACTAATTCTCAAACATGCTCAAGTCATCTAATTACTATCTATACCTCTCCCTCACTTGATTGTTGTTATTTATGTTCATTTGTTTTGCCAGTCCTGGGGCTTGAACTTAGAGTGTGGGCAGTATCCTTGGGCTTTCTCAAGGCTAGTGCTCTACTACTTGAGACACAGCACCACTTTCAGCTTTTTCCATGTATGTGGTACTGAGGAATTTAATGCAGGGCTTCGTGCATGCTAGACAAGCACTTTTTAGGCCGCACTCTTGGCCCCTCTAACTTGATTTTTGAGACAAGGTTACTCTGTTTTGCAGAGTAACCTTGAACTTACTGCCTTTTGGTGTCAGCTACCTGAGCAAAGGGATTTAGATCTGCAGCACCATACCCGGCTGTAGTGCAAAAGGTCAAAGCCAGAGTTATTTGCCGAGAAGCAAATTTCCCCAGGAAAACAGTAAAAGCTACAGTGTATTAACAAGAAGCAATCTGGTTAGTGTGAGGTTCAGGAAACCACAGATTCAGCACATTACCTGTTATTTTTTTGTTTTGTTTTATGTTTTAATTGCAATAAAAAGCATGACATATTTTGGTAACAAATTTGAAAATGTCTCTGGTGGTATTGTGAAGGATATATGAATGTTGTAAAGCAAACATCTAGAAGTTTTTTTGTGACATAATTCTGTATCCATTTGCTTATTTAGCAAAAGTCTTTCTGGTGCATTCATGTTGTGATAGGATTTCTTCCTTTTGAAACTATTTCATTGTATGTACTTTTACCACCTTTTATTTCTCCATTGATCCATCAATGGGCATGAAGATTGTTTCCACCCCTTGGATATTGTTATTGATATTTCAAAAAGCATATTACTCAAGATGTTTCTTTGAGATCCTTTCATATAAATGGATACTTCCACCTAGGATTGTTAAATCTCTTCCTAGTTCTATTTTTTTCATTCCATACTTTTTTAAAAAAAAGATTTTATTAACATTGACTTTTTAACATCTTATTTTAAATATCAAATTTAATTGACATATTCAAGAATGTGGTCTCTATGTGCAATCACTGGCACATAAATTTAAGAACAAAATTAAAAATTAAGCTGAGAGTTTGTATGTCATAAATACATATCAATCTATATAATATAACATTATGTGTATAGAGTATATATCCCATCACAGATTTTTATGTCTATATAGTTATGTTTATACCTCCAAGATCATGTCAATGACCTTGAGTACCTGAATACTTAATCATTACTCTTGTACTGTTTGGATCTAATATTCATATATCAAGGAGACCATGGACCTCTTGTTCCTTTGGTCTTGACTTATCTCACTCAACATGATTCACTCTAGTTCCATCCACTTCCCAGCAAATGCCATTATTTTATCTTGTCTGTTGGCTATGTAAAATTCCATTGTATATTTATACCACATTTTCTGTATCCATTCATGTCTGGAGGGGCATCTGGGTTGTTTCCATTGCTTGGCTATTGTGAATAATGCAGAGATGAACATGGCTCAGCAGGTGTTCTTATATTCTGGGTTATGATGCTCAGGGTAGATACCTAGGAGTGGTATGGCTGGATCATAAGGAAGGTCTATGTTTAGTTTCTGAGGAACTTCAGAACTGCCTTCCAGAGTGGTTGTACTAGTTTACATTCCCACCAGCTGTGCAGTGGGGTTTCTCTTTCTCCAAATCCCCGCCAGCATTTGTCATTGTCTGAATTCAGAATATTGACCATTCTTTTTTTTTAACTTCAAGTATCCTATATTTTATTTGTCTAAGAATTTTTCTACAGCATACAAAGACAAAATCAAATCTGAACAAGTATGATTAATAAACCACTTAAGGAAACTGTATATGTTAATTGTCTCCTAGAAGGAAATTGTACATGCTAATTGACTCCTAGGAAATAAAATTCAGTCATTTGGTTCTTGCACTGAAGTAGGGTAATACACAAATAGATATAGTCAAAGAATATAGAATACATAAGAATATTGGCCATTCTGATTGGGGTAAGGTGGTATCTTAGAGTTATTTTTATTTGCATTTCCTCTATGACCATGGATGATGAACCTTTCTTTTCTCATGTGTCTTTGCCATTTTAACCTCTTCTTTTGGTAAGTCTTTCTTTAGTTTCCTTGCCCATTTAGTGATTGATTTATTGGGTTTTGGGGGGGATTAGTTTCTTGAATTCCTTGTAGATATTGAATATTAAGCATTTGTCTGATGTATTATTGGTAAATATCTTTTCCCAGTTGGTTGGCTGTCTTTCTACTTGAGTAGTAATGTCTTTGTGCAGAAACTTTTTATTTTTAGGTAGTCCCCATTTGTTGAGTCTTTCCCCAATCTGTTGTGACCCTAGGACTCTATTCAAGAAGATTTACCTGTGCCTATGAGTTGCAATGTCTCTCCTACTCTGTCATGTAGCAGTTTCAGGGTTTCAGGTCTGATATTGAGGTCTTTGGTTGATTTTGAGTTAATGCTTGTGCATGGTGAAAGGCTAGGTTCAATTTTTAGTTTTCTGAATGTGGCTGCCCAGTTTTCCAGCACCAATAATTGAACAGTCTGTGTTCATTCCACTGTATATCTCTGACTCCTTTGTCAAATATAAGTTGACTATAGGTATGTGGTTTTAATTTGGGGATCTTCTATTCTGTTCCATTGATCTTCTGGTCTATTTTTGTGTCAGTACTATGCTGTTTTGTTATTATGGCTCTATAGTAGAATTTGAAGTCTAGTATTGTAATACCACATGCATTGCTCTTTTTCCTGGAATTGCTTCAGCTATTCTGAATCTTTTATTATTCCATATGAACCTTTGGATTACACCTTCTATTTCAGTAAAGAATGTCTTTGGGATCTTGATGGGTATTGAAATTGTATATCGATTTTGGCAGTATGGCCATTTTCACTATGTTGGTTCTCCCTATCCTTGAGCATGGGATGTCTTTCCATTTCATGGTAGCCTCTTTTATTTCTTTCTTCAGGCTTTTATAGTTTTCATTAAATAATTCCTTTACATTCTTGGTTAGGTTAATTCCTAAGTATTTTATTCTTTGTGGGGGGGCTATTGTAAATGATTTCTCCTTCTGTTTGGGTATTGTTGGTGTACAGAAAGCTTACTGACTTTTGAAAGTTGATTTTATATCCTGCCACTTTGCCAAAGTGGTTTATCAGTTCTAGGAGTTTGGGAGTGGTCATTCAGGTATAGGATCATGTCATCTGCAATTAGGAATAGTTTAATTTCTTCTTTCTATAAGTGGATCCCTTTGATGTCCTTCCCTTGCCTTGTTGCTCTGGTTAAGTGTTCCAGAACTATATTGAAGGTAAGTGGAGAGAGTGGGCATCTCTGTCTTGTTCCTGATTATAAGATAAATGATTTTAGTCTTTCTCCTTTTAGTATGATACAGGCTGTAGGTTTGTCATATATGGCTTTAATTTTTTTTTAATTGTTTTAAGTCATTCCATACTTTAAAAAAATTGGTGGCTGTATACATTTTTTAAATTCCCAGGACTCTTGTTTCTGTATTTCCTGTCAACATTTGCTATTTTCATGTACACCATACATAATCTACAAAGCATGGATAACTGTGCTGTGAAGATAGCCACATAGTTATGTACTTTCTTGTGAGTTTGACTGGCATTTTCCTGATGATTAGGGAGAATCTTTGTTGGCTATCTTTCCATATACCTGTTGACTCTGTGTGTTATTTCTTTGGAGCAATGCACATTCAAGTCCATTGCTTTTGTTGCTATGTTTGCTTGTTTGGTTTGTTTTGTTTTAGATAGAACTTCTATCTCGATGTTGACAAGAACTGGAGGTCAGGCATTCCTATTTTGCTCCAGATCATAGCAGAAAAGTTTTATGTTTTGCTCTTGAGTCTGACGTTAGCTATGGATTTCCCGTATCTGTCTGAGTTACACTGAAATAAATTCTTTTCAGTCTTAGTTAATTGAGTAACTTTTTCCTCATAAAACATGTTGATTTTTTTTTGGTAAATGTGTTTTCTGCAATTGTGCAAGTGATTATGTATTTTGTACTTTTTTATTGATATATCACATTAATTGATTTTAATATTAAAGTATTCAAATTCCCCAGAAACAATACCAAGTCAATCAGGTTGTGTTGACTTTATTGTGCCAGAATTTTGAATATTTTTGTATCTATGTTCATTATTAACATGTAGTTTTCTTTTCTCCTTGAGTCCTTTTCTGGCTTGATATGGGATGATATTGGTCTCATAAAATGAGGTATTGAAAATATTCTCCCTCTAGTTTATTGGAATAGTCTGAAAAGACTAGTGTTTATTCAGTGCATTTTTATTGTAATTTTCCAATGAAATTGTCTTATCTATGGCTTTCCTTTCTAAGAAGGTTTTTGATGACTGATGTAATTTCTTTACTAGTTAAATGCCTGTTCAAATTTTCTGTTACCTCCTTATCCATTCTTGGTAGATTAAATCTTTCTGAAAACTTACTATTTCATGTAGGTTATCCAACTTTTGGCATATATTTACTGTAGTCTCATGATATTTTTTACTTCTGTTTCATCAATTATAAACTTTCCTGTTTCAGGATTTCATATATGATTTAAAATCTTTTTGATTCAAAGTATCAATTGCTGATTACATTGATGTTTTCCTATTCTCTATTTCTTTTATTTTTAATCTTTTATATTTAAATCTTTGTTTCTTTCTTTCTGGTTTTTTTTTTTTTTTTTTGTGGGTCATGGAGCTTGAACTCTGGGCATGGGTGCTGTCCCTGAGCTCTTCAGCTCAAGGTTACCGCCATATTCCTTGAGCCATAACTCCAACTCCAGTTTTCTAGTGATTAATTGGAGATAAGGGTCTCATGTTCTTCAGTGCCCCAGCTGGCTTTGAACCTCAATCCTCAGATCTCAGACTCCTGAGTAGGTAGCTTTACAGGCATGAGCCATCCCACCCAGCTTGTTTCTTTGCTTTTGTTAACCATCAGCTCAGCTTGTTTTTCTTTACATAGTTCCTTGATATGTAAATTAGATTGGTTAGTTGAATTCTTTCTTCATTTATAATGTGAGCATTTAACTACTAAATGTTCTCATAATATTGCTTTTGTTGGACTTTTTAAACTTTTGGTATGCTATGTTTTCATCATTTTCACTTGTCTCAGAGTATTTTCTAATTTCCTCTTGACTTATTGGTTTGTTTGGTTTTTTATTCACAAGGAAGTTATTTTAATCCACACATATTCCTGACTTTCAAAAATTTCTCCTGTTACTGATTTCCAATTTCATTCCACTGTGGTCACAAAAGATATTTGATGTGATTTCAGTCATCTTAATTTACTTAGGACTTGTTTGTGGTGTATGTTTTATTCTGGATAATGTAACATGTGTGATTGAGAAACATGTCTATTCTAGTTTTTTGGCTATAGAACATTTATGTTTTTTAAAGTGTATCTGTTAGTTCTATTTTGTCTACTGTGTTGTTTAGGTCCTCTGTTTTTTATCCACCATTTCTCTAATAGTTATCATCTACATTTGAAAATATGTTAATCTCTTCTTATTATTTCTTTTTCGGTCTTGTCAAAAGTTTGCATTATGTATTTCAGGTGCTTTGTAGTGTATATATTTCTATTTATAGCATATTCAGGATTATTTAGTTTTTCTAGTCGATTCCATAGCTTTGGCCTGTCTCCTCCCTTTTGAGTATCATTTGCATGACATATCTTTTTTCTTTCAGTTTCATACTCCAAATGTCTTTAAATCTGAAGAAATTCTCTTGTAGACAATATATACTTTGATTTTGTGGATTTGACTCATCATTGTACTTTCTTTTGGTTGAGAAATCCATTTACATTTAAAGTAATTAGTAGCAGGGAAATATCTATCATCATTTTCCTAATTGATTTTCCTCAGGATTTTTGTCCTTCTTTCTTGCCATATTTCTTTGTATTTCATTGACTTCTTTGTAGTGTTCTGCTTTGAGCCTTTTCTCATTTCTTTTGTGTATCCTCTATAGAGTTTCCTTGTACTTACCAAATATACATAAAAGCAGCAAATATTTAAATATATATATTAAGTGCATGTAAATTTCAATCACATAGGAAAACATTTTTATTCTTCCTATACGTTTTATATAAGTAATATAACATAATTTATCTTATTTGTTCACAGTAATTGAGATAAATGCAATCAGCTTTGTTTTATACTCTCATCCTTTGACTTGTTTACCTGAGTTTACAGTAACTCAAGTACAGTATTTTCTGTTTGTCCATGTAGCTAACTTTATCATAAACCCTATACCTCTGTATGTTTTTGTATTGCTTTTTAAGTTATTTATTTTGACTTGAAGAATTCCTGGTAACATATACCTTAACTCAAATCTAGTGGTAATGTTTCCTTCAGGCTTTATTTCTTTTTTTTAATATTTTTCATTGTAATTAATAAAAGGGTTACCTGATATTTGCCAGATAGAATGTGCATTAATTCACATACATTGATACCCTTTCACATGTCTTGGTACCCATTACCCTCCCCCACCCCCCCACCCCCGTCCTGGTTTTCCCCCCTTCCCTATCAAATTTCAAATAACCAAATACAAATAAATTCAATATATCAGATAACAAAGTGAGATACTGTAACAATATGAGATACCCAAGGGACAGCAAAGGAGATGAGAGATAACATAGTACATTAAGGACAACAATCATTCGTTATATGGCTTTTGTTTCAATATCCTGGAGGTCCTTTCAATTCACTTCATACTATATGGCCTTATGTATCAAGATTTTCAGGCTTTATTTCTTGATTGGCATAATTTCAGCAATTTTATTTTATTTAGGGGGAAATGTGGAGGAACAGTTTTTGTTTTTTTTGCAACTTTGTCAATATATTATCATACCAACTTCTGGCCTATGATGTTCCTCCTGGCAAATCTACTCATAGTCTTATGGAGACTTTCTTGTATTTGATGTAATTTTATTCGCTTTAATTTTTTTGACCTTTGACAATTACATTATAATGTGTCTCAGTATTTTCTTCTTCGGATTTCATTGGAGTTCTTGAACGTATATGTTTATTTTCATTCTGAAATCAGATGTTTCATCCCTTAGTTTCTTTAATAACTTTGTTGTTTTCATTTTTCATATATTTCTAGGGTTCCTGTGTGCTCATTGCATTATGTTCTCTGAGTCAATTAGATTCTCTCTCCTTTCCTTCTTCCCTTCCCTTCCCTTCCCTTTCCTTTTCTTTTTCTTTTTTCTTTTTTTCCCCAAGTCCTCGTACTTGTACTCAAGGCCTGGGCACTATCCTTGAGCTTTCCCAAGGAGGAAACAGCTGTATCCCTATCTTAATGAACTGGCTTCATACACAGAAGTATCTTTACCAGTCAGCCCGGGCACAGATTCTGGGAACATTTCAAATAGTCTCTGTTGATGTATTTTCTCTGAACACATATCCTGAGAGGTTTTACACATTTATTAGGATCTGATAACCTCTTACTCACTCCAGTATCTGTCTATGGTATAACATGTTCTTTGGAGCATTTGTGAACTCCTTGGTTCATTTTTCTTTTGGTGGCCCACTAAGATAATCTAAATTAAGCTGGACTTATCAATGTACTAAGGCTGGTGAAACAGAAATCACACCCTTAAACCTCCCACTAAAAAGTTGAAATACTAAAGTCATGCTGCTTTCTTCTCTCTCTACCCTGTTTCTGAAGGGGGAAGAAACCCTGTAATGCCATTTTTCCACTGCTAGATCATAGGATCTGTGTAGCATCAGCAAACTCCTCGTCTCTATTTTTGTTCTCAACAGTTCATAGTCATTTAGAGCTTTCTAGGTCCCATCAATGCTCTAAGATATGTGAGACAGAAACCAGTCACTTCTGACAACCCCCTTCCCTAAAAGCCAGAACATTGGATGCATAGTTCATTTCTCCACCCCCTATCCCAAGGGGAAAGATGCAGAGCTGGATTGTCTTTTGTCTGCTGTTCTGCAATTCTTTTGATGTAGCATCACACTGTCCAGATTTTTTGGTTCTCAGTGGCAACCAAGCATCTAGAGAATTCCAGGTGCCATCATTGCTGCAGGTCATATAAGACAGAAACTAGTGTGGAATATATAGTCTGTTCTTCCCTTTGCCCTTCAATGGTCAATTCAAGTTTATTGACATCAGTTGTATCCTTGGCCTTTTGGAGAAACAACCAAGGATCCACGTCTCTTTTGTTCTCCACGGCCCTCAGGCATTTGGAGTATGCCAGGTCTTGCCAAAACTCATAGGTAAGAAAGGTAGATGTCTGTTGGGTAATTGTCTGACAATCTGAATGGTTAAGATACATGTTCCAACTCATTCTGTTCCCAGGAGGAAGTTGAGAATTGCAAGATTTTTTTTCCTAATTGGGTTGAAGGTGGGGCAGGTAATAATTAGCAAGAGTCTCCTAATTTAAAATGTCACCTTTGTTTTCAGTGGTCTCCATCATGGTACCCTTTCCTATCAGTTTATATTGAAGCAAGACAGAATTGTCTCAGACCAGCAGTCTCTCCATAAAGAATTTAAGATATATGTTCTAGTCTTTTTCTTCCCCTCCCCTGGGAGTAGGTGAGAATTTCTTTCCATTTGTAGTATGTTGTATCAGAGAAAGGGCTTGGGACAGTGAGTATCACACATTTTTCCTACTGGTTTTGATGCAGCTAATTTCACCTCACCTCCCTAAATTTTTCTGAATTTATTATTACAAAGGAAACTCATCCAGGTATTTTGTTGAATTAGCATCTCCATTAGGTAAAAAGCAAAGGGACTGCAGAGTCCCATCTTGTCCTGTTTTTGATCTCTTTGAAAGCTGAATTAATTTTTACAAATAGGCGTACATTTCTTTAAAATGTCAAGTAGAAATCATCGTATACAGATAAAAGTTATGAAAGGGCATTTTATAAAAGCAACTCCTAAATCTCCTCCCCTGCCTCTATTTTCTCTTCTTACACTGTAGCTGAACTTGAGGTTTAGATTATAAGGAGAAGTTTTGAAGAAAGGGGGCCTTACAAGGAAATTTTACATGAGGTCCTACTGATATTTTTAGAGCACCCAAAATAGGTTTCTGATGAAGTAAGTTTCTAAAATTTTATGTCTTTTCTTTCCTTCATTACTCAGTCTTGAAGTTGGAAAACTTCATGTCATTTTAGTAATCTTATAGAATGTCAGATCTTGGTGTCTGACATTCACATCACCTCAGTTTCTCTGCTTCCCTTTTCAAATGCCTTTGCATGGAAGGATGTAACAACTGCAAGATTTGTATTAGCTGTCAACTTTCCATTGGCCAATGATTCACTTTCTCATTTAATAAATCACTCCTACTCTGTCACACAATAGGCAATTTTTTGGTGAATTTCCAGGATATCTGAAAATAGTCTCATGTTCTCAGCTTCTCCATGAATAAGTTGAGTGAAGCTGCTGCAGAACCTGTCCCTGTCGAGTACTGGATTGTGACATCATTTGTCAGATAGCCAGAGAATCAAGTAGAAGCAAATAGAAGCAAAACACAGTTTTTTAAAAAGCATTCTGCTTGCCAAAAGAAGAAAAACTGATTACAACTGAGTCACCCAAAAGCCTTATATGTGTACACATAAACCGTAGCATGTTAGTAACAACCATTTACATTCTACTATCCTTTCCTCAGTTTTAACCTTTTGGGATAGATTACATTTCTATACTGTCTATTCTTTTAGAGTTTTCATTTTTTTTACTTCCATTTTCCAAAACTTTTCAGGGTGATAAACTACAATATATAACTTAAATAATCCAGGCAAGAAAGGTTAATAATAGACAAATGGGTTATTTAAATCTCCACTACATAGATAAGTATCTGCACATGAAAAAGTTAACCTAATTTGGTAGGCCATGTAGTCCTAGATATTTGGAACTCCTTGAATATAATGTTACTGATAGAATTCTATCCAAATTCTAATTTAAAAAATAAGATTTATAAACAAGCAACGTCTAAGTAATATTTGTTGCATGTTTAATCTATTCTGGGGACCATTCTAAATTCTTAGCTCATATACATATTGTCTAATTGCAATGATCAGAGAGGAAAAAGTTAAATAATTTGCCAAAAGTCACACAGCCAGCTCTAGAATTGACAATGAGCAGAGTAAAGGCTCGAGCGCATAAGCATTATATTAGTCTGCTTTAATCTTGATATTCAATGAATAAAACAGAGACTTTTTACTCTACAACCTTAATAAAGTGATGTGAGAGCAAAAGAAGAGTTATAATAGCTCCAAAACAAATCTGCCATCCTAAGAGCATAAATTATTTCATGTGTTTGCTGTGAAGTTTCCTTCTCTCTCCCTACCTGTCCCTCTCCTTCCATCCACCTCTCTCTCTCTCTCTCTCTCTCTCTCTCTCTCTCTCTCTCTCTCTCTCTCTCTCTCTCTCTCTCTCTCTGTTCCTCTGTCACTCTCTGCCTCTGACTGTTTGTCTGTCCATCTCTATCTCTTTCTCTCAATCTGTCTCTCTCATCAATAGGATCCTCTAATGAATAAGTTGTATCCACTTACACCTTCTCAGAACTCTATCCAGAAAAGAAAGTTCATATGCCTTTTCCCCTTGAAATGGCAAATAGCCCAGACTTTTTTTGTTACTGTTCCACAGTAAACACTTGTCTCTCCAATCACCCAGATTCATGATTCATTTGTTAGGGGCTTATTGGGCACACCTTGGCTAGACGCCTGCTGTGTGCCTGTTCTGGACCTCAAGTAAGATCTGGAGTGAGGAAGTTACTTTTTCTTTGACCATACAAGAGCATGTGCCTGGGCTCCCTAACCAGACACAGTTTAGCAATGAGATAGGTATGCAGCACAAGATAGGCCCAAGGAGACACCTTGCCCATGAATAACCACTTTGGCCACCCACTCAATTTGGAGCCTAACGGCTGTGACTGGACAGAGAAGGAGCACAGCAGTGACATTATTTTGTTTTTCCTCTCTAAAGGCTGGATGAAACAAAGGTGGAATTGATTTTGGGTCCTGTCACCATGAGAAAACAAGTGAACCAGATCTCAGGCTGCTCTGAGGACTGTGTGTTTCCCTTGTTTCATAACCATTTGTAATGGTCGTTTGAGTTATACAGCCTTATTATTTTTCACTGAAAGCTCAGGACAGCCTTCCATCCCTGAGTCCAAAGATCTACATATAATATCTCCATCACATTCCACCTCCTTGCAGCTCATTTTGCTTTGCCTCCAAAGGAGTCATTGTATAGAACAATGGCTATGTGAAGCTTGTGAAACATGGTGTGGAAAGTTCATGTAGAGAAAATGAAGAAGTACCAGGGTTACAGCTTTTCATTTTCTTTCTATTTCTGTGTATTTGTTTCTGGGGTTTGAAATCAAGGCCTGGGCACTCTCCCTGAGCATTTTTTGCTTGAAGCTAGCACTCTACCATTTGAACCATGGTTCCACTTTCAACTTTTTAAATAGCTTATTGGAAATGAAAGTCTCACAGACTTTTCTGTCTGGGTTGGCTTTGAGCTATGATCCTCACATCTCAACCCCTTGAATAGCTCGGATTACAGGTGTGAGCCACCAGAATCTGGTTTTTCGTGTGTGTGTGTGTGTGTGTGTGTGTGTGTGTGTGTGTGAATTCATTTGTTTCTTTTCAGTGAATGCTTTCTGTGTGTAAGGGATTATAGGAGAGCCAAGAGGGGAAGGAAATAACTTTGAGCCACAGAAGACTTGGGAAAGGTAACTGAATACTAGCCATTATGCATAGCCTAATACAGGAAATAGTTATAACATGCCCACATAACTGGTAGGCAACACTTGTGAGGGAGAAAAACAAACATAAACAAGTTAGATATTCCCACATAGATTGTGTCAAATGGATCCCCAGCCAGACCTGTAGCCAAACAAAGAGAAACAAACATATGCCCTCTGTCCTCTTCTTCCTTTCTGAACTCAGAGCTCTTTCTTGAGTATAATAATTCCAGTTCAAAATAATTACATTTAATAGCTTTCAGGTGGGGAGAGGCTGTAATTTGAAATATTTCTAAGAGAAGTAATGTTTGAAGAGCCAAACCATTTACAAGCAGATTTTAGGTCTGTGTGCACCTACATAGAATCATGTTCATTCATCTTCCCTGGGATTTAGCTCATTGTACAAGTATATTTTTAACTATATCAGTGGATATGATTTAGTGATCTACGTAAGGGCAAGCTGTGTATGGAGTAAATTTTCATTTATTTTTTAGTATCTTTCTGAATAGACTTAACTCAATCTACTAAGAGAGTTTTAATATTCTAAATCCTTACAACTATTAAGTTGATTGCATACACAAAGTGCTTACTCCTTGTTATTAAATCGTGGTGCATTCCTTTAACTTTAAAAGCTTATAACTCATTATCTACCCTTTTCTTGGTGGAAAGTTGTGCTTATTTGTTTTTATTTCCTTTTTAAGAATTCTCTTTAAGTAGTCGTACAAAAGGGCTTCAGTTTCACTCATCAATTTATGAGTTCAGTGCACCTTGATCTGTCCCTCCCTCCTCCCCACCCCTATTCCCTGTTCTTTCTTTGTCTCTTAACCTCACCTAGCTCCTCAATTTGCTTGGTTCCATTTTAACCTATGTGTGTTCTGAAAACTGTAATTGCATTTGTCTGTCTTTTCGCTTTCCATTTGTCTGCCTTCTAAGGGGTAGTTAAGGAGCTTTTTCAACTCTTATGAGATTATTTCAGCTACAGCATTCAGTGTACATGTACATTCTTGTGAGTAATTTTAAGTAATTTGTTGCAAGATCTACTTAATTACTTCACAAAAAAAGTCATTCAGACTAGTTGCTGTGATTATGGCACAGGTACATTCTTGTTCTATAATTTTCATCTTTCAAAAATTCTCCAATCCAAATGTTTTATTGGGTTCAATTTCTTTCTAGGAATTAGGGTGCAAGCATTTCAATAAAGTCACAAGCCTCCATCCTTTGTTGTCTGGGATTTGAATCTAAGAGATGAGTCAGAGTCGTTGTTGTATTTGAATTATCATCATTGAGACTCCCTACCAGCACAATTGCTGATATGGAAAATCTGTGGTGACATGAAAATCAAGTGCAAAATATAGCATTTCTCAAAATGTTACAGAGTTCATTGTGGTCAATATTGTGGTTTCCATTTATATTTTCTTAGTTATACATTTAACAGTCTAAGATGACTGACCTGAGAAAATTTAAATGATATTGTTTATCAAATTGTAACAGATAGAATTCAGATATCCCGGAATGGTCATTAATATATTTCAGAAACCCCCTTGCTTTGCAAATGCCACTCTGAAGTTCTTTAAGCTATAAATCCTCCAGAACCTCCAGAGGAGGGTAAATCTGGCTCTACTCCTTACAAATCAGAACTTGCAACTTGACAATATTTGTCAAACCTCAATGTAGGTAAAATGAGGGGAATAGATGGAAAATGGACCTGTGAGAAGCAAATGAGATTCCCCCCAAAAGTCACTGAACAAAACTAAGTGGCCAGAAAATAGCAGCTTCATTATAAGTGGGAACTGTGTCACTACATATACAAGGAAAAAAACTGCTGTGTAAAAATGAGCAAGTCACTGTGCACAATTTGGTGAATCCTCAGCTTAAGTCTTATGAAGCTTGTGATAAACTGTGGCCTTCTCATCATTTGGTGTTTCGTGTAGGAAATATGTGTTCATAATGTCTGAGAGATTTAAGCTAGGTTATCTATTTATTTTCTATTCAATAGAAAATAAATGGCTATTTGAAGGATGGAGTATCCTGTCCAAGGAGTTATAATGAATAGGAAGAATTATCATGCCTATGTATTAACTCATGATGGTTTTACCTTTCTTGGTTTGGAGATGGCTTGTCTTTATTATCCGTACACTTTCTGAAGATAGAAGAAATTTTATTGGAAAGTGTGGGAAGGCCTGTCTTAATAAATTATCCTAGATTTGTGACCTTCAGTATAAAAGGCCAGTTCTGCCCGTGGCTTCTCTGTTGGTAACATGGTCTACTTCAGGTAAAGAAAGACTGTGTTGTCTAGCACAACAGCCTACAGGAGCTCCTCATTTGTTTTGAGATGTAATTTCTTTGAAACTCAATTTATCAAAGTATATGAGGAACCCTTTTCATATGTAAACATTTCTATCCAGTTCAAACTCAGCACAATAATTCATTCACCAAAAAACAACATAAGGAAGCAATGCAGACAAAATAAATGAAAGCAGTACTATTTAGAGCAAAGTTGAAAATGACCTAATTGCTCCACAGGAGGAAAATGGTTGGAAAAATTTCAAAGTAATGAAACATTATGTAGTTGCTAAAGTTCTAATTATGAACATTGTGTAATAACATGAAAATGTCTTGGTATAATGTTAATTAAAAATCAGAAGAAAGCCTGTATTACTTCACAATTTCAGAAAATATGTGAACATAAATAAGTACTAAGAGTAGAAACTCAAATTATGTTACTTTGAGTTTGCACTTTTTCAATTTTCCACTTGTCTTAACTCTGGTTGTAAAAGTAAATATTGAATAAGAAATAAACAATTAAACATGACCTACAAGATATACAACAGTCGATGTACACTTTATGGTCAGGTCTACATGTCAAGCTTTAATTTGAAAGAATTTACTTGAACTATCCATAATTATATTGAATATTCACAACTTTAAGAGTTGGATTAGAATTGTTTGTTTTTTTAATGCCTATAGTCATTACTCGAATCTCCTTTAAGGTTTACCTTCTCTACTTCAGTTACGTCTTACATGCTAATAACATTAATTGCTACTACTATATTTACAGGGAATATTTGCAATTAAATCTTAAACAGTCACCACTGTTAAAAATTTCTTCCTAAATTCCTATCAATACCAGGAATTTTATATTTGTTACTACTTAAGGTAAAACATATAGGTAATCCTTCCATCTGAAGAAGAAAAATAGTATATTTTATGTATATTTTAACATAAAATGATTTCATTCATGATTTATTTCATTTCATTTATAAATTTAAAAACTGTCGTTAAGAAATTGTGTGGAGGTTTCAGTTCAACACTCAATTTTAATTTTACAATTTAAGATATTATAATTTTCTTATGAATTAAAATTGATAGCTATACCTAGTTAAGAGTTGGTAACAATTAGAAATGATTTAACTAATTTGCTTATGAATATCAAACAAACTAATCAGAAACTAAAGGAAGCTCTGGAAAGAAACTTCAAAGAATCTTCAAGACAAAGCATTCTCATTACTTCTGCTTCAAGACTGATGAGAATAACTGCAAACAATGACTACAAATGGCCTGGGGATCACTGAGAGCCAGCTGGCTTTTCTGTATTTTCATTGTCAGGAAGAAAAAGAATTGCCTCCAATTTGAGACTTTGGTAATTACTGAAATTCAAGAACCTCTATCTATAAGGAAAAGAAAGCATAGGGCATAAATTCTGGTCAAGTAGCATTTGTAGCTTTGATCTTCAATGAAATGTCTGCTCATTTCTGAACAAGTGTTCATAATGAATGCTGTTTGTAGCCAGGTCATTTCAGGGAGGAAACCCCACCTCTTTCACTCTGATTCTTTCTTAGTTTCACGTTCATGTTTAACAAGAAACTCTGGCTTCTAGAAATAAACATATACATTTTTATCTGATACAGCATGAAGTTAAAGTGTTCAGAAAACAGATGTTTGAATGAACTACACACAGGAGACCTTATGAGATCCAAGCATATTTTAGTATAAAATTGTTCCTCAGTTTCCATTGCACAAAGCCACATACCCATAAGCTACAAAATATTGAGTGATAACCATACATATATTTTTTTAATTGAAGAAAAGACAAAAGAAATTATGATATATTCAGCATCAGCAACGTAAAAATTAAAGAAAAATCATAGGCTTTGTGATTTGATTATCTAGCCTAAAATATGAATTAGATGAGAGACACTCTGGACATATTATCTTAGATGATACATCTTTAGGGTAGTATTTGTGATATTAAAATATATAGTATTCATGGGCAAAGAAAGGTACAGGGGGAAAGCTGATTAAATAGTGCGGATGGGGAAACAGAGTGACAGAAAAAAATGTCTTCCAGAGAGTAGAGATGCAAGTAGCCAAAACAAAACAAGACAAAACATGTTTGAGGTATGCGTCTTTACCAACCCAACATTTTATTAAGTTCCTCTCACTTAAGGGACACTGAGCAGGTACAAAATTTGGTAATGACTATCAAGACAACAGAAGGAGAAATTCTCAGGTCTGAGCCATAGGCCAAAATAACAACTGACTAATTCCATCTAACTTTTTGTAATTCTGTCGTTTAGATAGCTGGCTCTTAATCTAGGACAACTGAAACAAGGTTAAGGAAATTTTAGAGACTAACAAATACTAACAAGTACCTTGATGTTTGTCTCTTGAATTAAAAAAAAATAAAATGTCACTCAATGACATTGATCTAAACTGAAATAGCTACAACTAAATCACTTCTAATTGGAAAAAAAATGTTTGGTACAGATTCACTGTGGTTGAGAGAGTAAGGGGAAAATGACAATTAAAATGTTTTTCTCAATTTAGGAATTTATTTCTCCTTTCAATGAAATGAATGGCAAAATCTGAGCAACATGCCCTTTGTTGTAACAATCTTCCTGCTTGAGCAAAAGCTTAGATCCAGAAAATGCAAGAAGGTACACATGTTTGCAAGGTTTATCTGAGAGGAATTTTCCTTTACCTTTTCCTTACTTGAATCATCCCTTGTAAACCTGTGATGCCATAAGGAGCCCGGGTATCTGAGATTCAGTTTCTAAATCTTGGGAGTAACTTTTCAACCTATGTACATATTGAGTAGTTACTAACCTTTTGAATTCTGGAAGAGGATTTTAAAGACAAGTACCACTGAATTATATGCAATCAATTCTATTTATTTAGAATAGGATGTAAAGGTGTCCTTTGGGGCCACACAATGTATTCCAGTGGAAATTGAATGGAAGTTTGGATTTCTTCACTCCCATCTGAGTTCTTTCTTATTCTGGCTTTCAAGATGCAATATTACATGTACGACCTGAGGGATTTTTAATGACAAGCTAATCTGCTGGTAACTAGCAAAAATTAAGCATGGGACCCCAAATGGTGAATTGTAGAGAAGAGCCATCGTCCCTGGTAAACTGAAGCAAACAGAGAAAGAGATCAAGTGCTTTATCAGTCTCTAGATCCTTTTAATTTTCAGTCACTTGTGAGAGAAACATTTCTTCTACCTGAGCTTGTTACTGAGGAAGTTTAGTCCTTCCTTACGGGGCTGTTTGAATTTTTGTTTTGTGGATGCAAAAAGATTTTTGATGAACAGGTCACCCTTAAAAATTGGTCACAGACCACACAGTATATCTGATTCCAATGACATAGAACTCCAAAATCTTTTTGGTAACAGAAACTGTTTTAACCAATAATTAAACTCAAGATAAATATTGCACTGGTAAGAACTTGATTACTAGACAGGTGCTTTAATCAACTAAGCCATGGCACTGCCCTGGTAAGAACTTTAAAATTCAGAAATACTATTAATTAATCAACAATGCCTAATTTAATGAATGATGCGTATCTTGATTTATAGTTCACTTAGTCATGCCAAGATATATATATATATATATATATATTTACACATGTCTTTTATGATTACAGATAGGAGAAATTATTTTTGCCTCTAAAGTCTACTTGACAAAGAATTAGTAAGATACCAATAATGAAGACATCTCTAAAATTATATTTACCAGAGAAAATATCTATTTCACTCCTGATATTTTATTCTTTGTTTTCCCAATTATCACAGTCAGAATGTAAGAAAGAGCAAAAGGCTTTTGGAATGACCTGATCATCCAAGCTATGGAATTTTGAACAGTCACCAATAGTAAAACTAGATTTAGAAAAAAAAAAATGGAATGATAACCAAAAAAAGAGGAAACAACTTAGCTAAACAACCTTTCTTCATTTATTTAAATGAAGTTTGTCTTATTTATGTAAGGGAAGCAGATGGGAGACATAGGTGCTGAGTCTTTCATTTTATTCTTTTGTTCAAGCTGAGATCATGTTGGCGTGGCCTGTTAGGTTCTCACTCTTATCTGCGTTGCGTAGGCAAGCTTTGGGTACATGTTTGCCTAGCACAGTATTACCGTCTCTTTAGGTTAACTTTTCATCTTAAAACAAACCACAGGCATTACATCTCCACTTACCAGGCCTCCAGGCACAAAGTAAAAGCAGAATAGATGTCATGGGAATATCCACAGTGCAATGCTAACATCCACAGTTAAATATGCTGGCATCAGATTTCCTGCCCTGCCACCCACCATCTCACACAGTTCAGCTGCTGATTCATTCATAACATTAAGGCTAATCATCATTAATTAATGAGTCATTAGTAACAAAGAGGCAGAGGGTAAAATAACCCAAGTGCTTCCAAAACAAACATATATCAACCTTTAAGCCAAGTATGTACATTAGTTTATGCCCCTTAAACAAAACAGGAAGTTTTCAGAGTTCCAATTTAGCTCTTGGAAGGCAAGATAAACTATAAAAGATGAGTCACCGTGTATTTATGAGAAAAAATTAATTAAGACATGGGCCTGTGCTATGATTCTCAATAATGAATCATAGGTGAAAAATGATCCTGAGGTATAAGATGGAAGGAGGCAGCTTGGGTACTTCTGTGCACATGTTCATAATTCATCCTGTGCAGGTATTGAAAAGAAGGCTTCGGTTCTGTCATTTGGGATTGGGTTTAAACTATACATAATAATATTTTTCACACTTAGGTGATAGAATGATAAGATACTATGGAAGACAAATGCTAAATAAGTTGATTGGAAGAAAACAAATCTACCAGGAATCAATGATCCCAAATAACAGATCTTTATTAAGGAATGCTTACTTTAATAATTTTCTTTATGTTAATGAATTATCCTTTTGCTTCATCCTATTTTCTTTCTTTTTTAACAACCCTAACATAATCATAATTTTTATTGTATTCTATCGTCAAGATAATGTTTACAGGGGTTATAGTTACCTTCATCAGACAATGACTGCATTATATCTCGAAACTTGATAACCCTTCTCATGCTTTTATCCCCATTTCCCACCCTCCCTTCCCTATTTCAAATAAACAAATAAACATATATACAATATACCAGGTAACAAAGTCAGATATGGCAACCACATGAGATTAACCATAAAGGGAAAAAAGGAGAAAAGATATAACTTCACATAGTATATTAAAAACAAGAATCACAAAAATAAACTTCTTTGATTCCATATCCTAGAGTATATTTCATTTAGTCTCATCTTATATGACCCAATGTACATAACCTTTGAGTTATTGTGATCCTCTGATAGGAGAATCCTATATGTGTACTAATTATTACAAATGAGGGAAACCATGGAGCCTATGTTCCTTTGGGTCTGGCTTACTTCCATTTCCTTACAAATGGGGCAGTGCCATTTTTCTGATAATAGCATATATCAGACACAGGCCCAATATCTAAAATATACCTACAGTTCAAAAAATTGAATCCTTCCAAAACAAATCCTCAAAGAAACAACCATCCCATTAAAAGGTAGGCTAAAGACTTAAAGAAAAAATTCTCGGAAAAGGAAATAAGAATGGTCTATAGACAAATGAAAAAATGCTCCACATCTCTGTCCATAGAAGAAATGCAAATCTAAAGAACTTTGAGATTCTACTCACCCCAGATAGAATGGCCATTACCAAGAAATCTAGCCAGGCCAGGTGGCTCACATCTGTAATCCTAGCAATTTAGGAGGCTGAGATCTAAGGATTGCAGTTTAAAGCTAGCCCCGGCACTAAAGACTGTGAAACTCTCATGTCCAGCTAACCACTAGAAGCTGGAAGTGGCACTGTAGCTCAAAGGGTGAGGCAGTAGCCATGAGCTGAAGAGTTCAGGGGCAACACCCGGGCCCAGAGTTCAAGCACCATGACTGAAAAAAAACAACTAATGAAAACAGATGCTAACAGGGATGTGGCCAGGAGATATTGCTATTACTCTGTTGGTGGGAGTATAAACTCATTCAACCACTCTGGAAAGCACTATGATGATTCCTCAAAACACTAAGCATAGAGCTCCCTATGAGCCAGCAATTCTACTCCTTAGTATTTACCAAAAAGTCCAGAAACAATAACACAATAGAGCCACTAGCACAACGATGTTCATTGCAGCACTATTTACAATAGCAAAGATATGGAACCAACCCAGATGCCCCTCAGTAGATAAATGGATCAAGAAGATGTGGGATTTATACACAATGGAATTCATTCTACTTTCTTAAAAATATTTAATGGTTTTTATCATATATTTGTATCATTATTAATAGAAGGGTTACATTATTTCCACCAGATAGAACGTACATTACTTCACATACATGGATACCCTTTCTCATGTCTTGGTCCCCATTTCCCTCCCCTCAACCCTGCCCCTCACCTTGATTTACTCCATTCCCTATCTGACTTCAAATAACCAAATATGCATATCTAAAATATATCAGATAACAAGGTGAAATAATGTAACAATATGACATAACCAAGTATAGCAAAACACATGAGCGATAATATTCTATATTAAGGACAAAAATCACTCAATATATGGTTTTTGTTTCTATATCTTGGAGGTTCTTTCATGTAGTATCATTCTATATGGCCTTATATATCTAGGTTTTGTTCTATTGTAAATCTCTGCAAGGAAAGCCCAAGGTTTCTACTGATTATGACAAATGAAGGAAACCATTGAGCCTATGTTCCCTTGAGTCTGGCTTACTTCACTTAATATGATTTTTTCAAAGTCTTTCCATTTCATTACAAATAGGGCAATGTCGTTCT